>NC_089733.1:14210073-14511739 GCF_035083965.1 Branchiostoma lanceolatum | reverse complement strand
CTCGAGTTCTCGCTGTTCACCACAAACACACACACACACAAACAAACAAACGTCACCTAGAAATAATCATTTTCGCGAAGCTAATAAAAACAAAGAATTTGCAAGAACACAAACGATATTTATTTTACTAAGTTTGCTCCACGATGCGCTCCTATCTTAATGGCATCTAGCCAAGGGGGTAGCACTAAATGTCACCCGCCATTATCTTCATACATTATATGAAACTGCCTCAGGGGACAAATTATCAATAATGCAATTTTGCGGTTTCGGGTCACAATGTAAATGTTTGCTAGTGGTGGGAGGGAAAGTCTCCAACACAGTTAATGTAACGTGTGATCTGTCTAGAGTTAAGCCTCACTGTTGAGAAAATAAGCACAAATAACGGAATTACAGTCTCTCACCATTGTTAGAACAAGCGAATCTGTCTTTATTCTTCTTCGATTGGAAATCGATTAATGCAGCGATCGATAACTAAGTTGATTAATAAATGTATCATCAACGGCACAGTTCATATGACAAAATATACTTCTGGCTCATTAACGTTGAGGACCAGATGGTCTTTTGAGTCTTATCCGATAAAGTTCAACCAACTTGCTTGGCAAAGTTTAAGCTATCTTGTGCCCCGCCTGTAGTTGCAGTCACTGAGAAATCAGCTGATGAAAAAAAAGCAATTAGATGGATATATTGTATTCTTGTAGAAAACAGTCATACCGTGAAAACTCAACATCTTTTTTCATTGCACTCTTGGGCTATTCCATTCCGTCATTAAGATTCAGCTTGCTCGTCAAATAGGTTTCACTTATTCTACCTGCGATTAGAGAAAAACTTGGAAGCAGAATCTAGTAATTGCACAAATCATATCAACAAAGTTTTTGTGTACCAAAGAAATATCATGAAGACATCGTGGTAAAATTGAATCTAGAATCCATACACAATCTGTTTTCAGTTAGCTTGCAATGGGAGGCTATCAGGAGTTTCAGCAATCAAGCTGCATGGGATTTTATTGAATTGCCATGAATATTAATCACCCTTCAGCGTCCGGGGAGAGGCCTGATTATATGCTTTTACCTCTGACTGGCGACGTTGGAATCTCGCCACTCTGCGTCTGCCAGGGAGCAGCGCTGGCTGGCGTCTCCTGCCCAGCGTGAAATAGAAAACTGATCATTTCCCGATTTTATTGCGATGGATGGGAGAGCGATGATCGTCTATCATACTCCATTTGTGGGGCCTTTATAAGCGCCGCGTTCGCACGTCGGTAGCGCAGGAGACGGATACAGGCGTGTTATTTTGCTAAAAGGGGGCTGTACGTCCGGTGGTCGCTATGAAGTGTTCATCGCAGTATTCACTAGTGCTTTAAATTGGATTTACGTTTTCACCAGTGTAGTTCTAAAAATATCTAAAAATACAGATATACAGATCTGAGTGAGAGAAAACATGTAAATGTATTTTGATAGTGATTCATAGAAAATGTCATAAAGCAACCCCATAAACCTAGTTCAAGATTCTATCTAGTGTGTGGTTTATCAGAAAGACCAGTATTTGTGACCTCCGTTGTATAATGTTCCTCGTTCTTTAAAAAAAGCAACTATTTTGACGTATACGTAGGGAGATCAGTGCAATAGCCTAACGGATGCCTTTTAAAATGGTACATACTGCTTTCTCTGCTTAGCATCTAGCACTTGTGGGAAAGAGTACAGTAGTTTCACACACAAGAGTATGGTAGTTTTACACACACCATTACCAGTGGACTAGCCCCATGCTGTACGTAGTGCTTCCACAACTGTGTGGTCTAGGGGCTGTAGAATGTTTTATGAATACCACTCCCATTGAAAGAAAGGTGTGGAAACAACTTTAACTTCACTACTTGAACGTTCTAGCCATTTTGGCGGTCGAGTTTAAAAATGACTTTAAGAATGGTACATACTGCTTTCTCCGCTTAGCACTCGGCACAAAGTTTGGTAGTTGAACACACTCCCCTACCAGTGGACTGCTGTATCAAGTTGGGGCCTAAGGGTTTTAGAATTGGAGATGGGCCCCACCCATATACACCAAAAAGTGTGGGGAGGATTTTAACTTTACTAATATAACGCAGAATGCTGCATAACAAATACCAATGAGGTCTGTCCTGGGTGCTGAAATGATGATTATTCCAATGAGTGGATATTAGGTCCGCTGTGGAAAGTCTAGCTCAGATTAGCTCTGATAAGGAACTGAACAGAAAGATTTACATTAATAGATTTTGGGGAGGGGTGCAGGGCATTTTCCTCTTTGTGGAAAGTTCCTGATTCTTGTTTTTCTTCCGTCCTACTTTGTTTCCTCTGTCAATGTTTCAGTGGAAAGTTTCTTCCTGGTCCTTCCAAAGTATTCCTTTTATCTCTACACACGCTTCCCCCGCACTGTTATTCTCCCTGGTTTGTACTAGAAGGGCAAATGTCACGGCAAAATACAAATAAACGAGCCCAAGTTTGCTTTGATATTCCACAAGACTACTTGATAAGAGGGGTTAGAAACTATTTCTTTTGGGCCCACTTGAGCGAGTACAGCTCACCAGGAATCTGCAATACCAACTAGAAACCAGCTTGTTTAACATGCAAAAATCACCGTCTATTCAATACCAAATAAGTGCAATTTCACTCAGGTCGAGAGGGTAGAACTCCAAGGTACTAAGGCAGTGACCTAGCGGTCAACATCGCATCGCCCATGTAAGTACAAGCGGGAGATAGAAAGCAGCGGATGAAGCGCTTTATTGCGCTTCCGCCGGAACGAACGAACTAGGATGGTAACCACGCGACCTTTCAATCAAAATGAACTTCACAAATCTCTCATATCTACTATGGTAGTTCTCACAATGTGACTTTTTGGTCACTGTACATACGTGATGTAGTGATACAGAAAGTTTTCACCACGCGTACGTGCAGTTGGAGCGAGAAACTATGGACGTGGGTTGTTGGCATAAGTGATGATTGCTCTAACTCCAAATAGATGTTACGAGAGTATGTGGTTTTCTGGCTGCGAGTTTTTGCGTGACTTCATCGCTGCGTCCGCCGCCATCTTGGCGTCCCTATTTGAATTTCAGTGAGTCATAGCTCAAACGTTGTTGGACATTCAAATATCATCTAACGTTCTCAAATAGCCACCATAAACCGTCTACATCTCAAATATGAGAGCGCGAGTTGAATATTCAAAACATGATGAAATGCAACAATGTTGTGTGCGCGCGCTTGAGCGACGATCCAATGCAAATAGGGACACCAACATGGCTGCCATCACCTTCCTGCTTCTTCGATATGGAATGTGGGTGAAATCGCTCTTTTCGACATTAACCTTTAGCACACTGAAGTAACCGTTTGATCCCATTCTCTATTGGTTACAGATTTAGGTAGCAGGGAGAAGGTTAAGATAGAAAACGGTTTAGTCAACAACAAAATGAACATTGCGATTGTTCTTCACGACATCTGCTTGGAGTGGCCACAGACAGTGTGCCACACTCGACCAAACTTTCGTGACGTCACACGTTCAAGGCCAAGTAAAAATAAAACTGGTTAGTTTTATCACCACGATTCCATCCACCCCTTTGACGACAAAATCTGATTTCTTCAGACGGTAGTTCCGATATTACGGTTTCCCCCATATTGGAATGTAACGTTTAATTGTCTATGTATATCATAGCCATAGGAATATGTTATCCTCTAACAAATTACCAGGCTTTACATGTTACATAAGCTAGTGCTGATGTTATCAGTTATCAGGTAGCTAAAGTTGCTGTTCTCCTGTGGTTACCCCCTTTCTTTATAAAATGGAACTCTGTATAGAAATCTAAAATGAGGCCTGAGGCACGTTCAGATAATGAAAAAATCGCCCCAAGCTGCTGAGCGTTATTAACGGAAACGCCCTCAGCCCTATGTCTGAAGTTGCTGTCCTTCGGTGGGTACCCCCTTTCTTTTTAAAATAGTTCTCTGTACAGAAATATAAAATGAGGCCTGAGGCACGTTCAGATGATTAAAAAATCGACCCCAAGCTGCTGAGAGTTATGAACGGAAACGCCCTCAACACTATATCTGAAGTTGCTGTCCTTCTGTGAGTACCCCCTTTCTTTTTAAAATAGTTCTCTGTACAGAAATATAAAATGAGGCCTGAGGCACGTTCAGATGATTAAAAAATCGACCCAAGCTGCTGAGAGTTATTAACGGAAAAGCCCCCAGCGCTATATCTGAAGTTGCTGTCCTTCTGTGGGTACCCCCTTTCTTTTTAAAATAGTTCTCTGTACAGAAATATAAAATGAGGCCTGAGGCACGTTCAGATGATTAAAAAATCGACCCAAGCTGCTGAGAGTTATTAACGGAAAAGCCCCCAGCGCTATATCTGAAGTTGCTGTCCTTCTGTGGGTACCCCCTTTCTTTTTAAAATAGTTCTCTGTACAGAAATATAAAATGAGGCCTGAGGCACGTTCAGATGATTAAAAAATCGACCCAAGCTGCTGAGAGTTATTAACGGAAAAGCCCCCAGCGCTATATCTGAAGTTGCTGTCCTTCTGTGGGTACCCCCTTTCTTTTTAAAATAGTTCTCTGTACAGAAATATAAAATGAGGCCTGAGGCACGTTCAGATGATTAAAAAATCGACCCCAAGCTGCTGAGCGTTATTAACGGAAAAGCCCTCAGCGCTAAATCTGAAGTTTCTGTCCTCCGTGGTTACCGTACCTGACACACACCACGGAAAGTAATTGTTTTTCCACAAAACTATCGATCACTTTCCGTGTCAGTTACACTTACAGGATTGGGAGGGGGGATCGATGTGTAGTTAGGGATGAATATCGAAGAAAATACAACATATAATGAAATTTTTCAGCAATAGAAGAAGAACTTTATTGCGCGACAATTGTAACTGGTACAATGTATGGCAACTCACATACATGACAGTAGAGCTGTTGCTAATATCTAACAATTTGAAAGACCTATCTACTTTATAGATAACAGTAGAGAAATCTATCTAGTAGTATGCATGCTGATACTCTAGAACAGTATGTAGATAACAGTATGCTGCGTCAGGAATGTATAATATCATAATTGCACATTAGTATCCTACCATCATTATGAAACATATTGTATAAGAAATACATTTTTCAATGAAGTTTCCGGAATCTTCACATCTTACCCATTGACAACAACTGTCTTTAGGCTTAAGTCAGCCAGCTCTTTATCTTTTGGACAACCTATCTTCTACTACATGTACTCAAACCCTTCAATAGATTTGACCGAAATAGATTTATAATAGTTTTTCGCCACTTTTGCTTTGCTTTTGTCGTTTGGTTTTTCTCTCTCTCGCGAATATCCACGTAAAGTGGTTGAAATCGCTCAATTTCTCATGAAACGAACCTATAGTTCACCGACTGCATCCTGTATGGTGATGAATCGAATGTGATTTCCAGATATGATTTCATGTATGAAAACCTAATTCGCACCGACTTAAACATAGACCGGCTCTAATCCTTATTAGAAAACTGAAAGGCACTGAAGGTAAATCATTCTCAGCAAGGAACAAATTACTACATTTCTTATTGAAGTAATTGGAAACTCCAGGGCTCTGAAACTGCGTGGACAGATGAAGAAATCAGTGCCACCCTCGGTTGTTGGAATGTTTCCAGCAGGCCATCAGCTGCCGTTACAGGTGTGAATGGTATTTACTTTTAGCACTTCCCGCATCCCTGAAGTCCCCAGAGTGCCGCCTGCAAACAGTCAGACATTCTCACGCGATGATTCCATCCTGCAATTGTCAAAATAATCATTTCAAGAAGAAACACTGCTTCTAAATTAGAACACGCTTCTCAATAGTACAGTCTTTAGAACAGTTGAGTAAGATTTGCAGATAAGACCATAGTGATTTGATTATATGGATGACATCCTCTGGGCACCCCAAAAATGATGCACGCGTGCAAAAGAAGTTTGCTTTCATTATGAAATCTTAAGTCAGGAATGTTGAACAAATGACTTAAGATGGTACTCGAGACAATACTTTGTTTGTTTCTGCTCTTTCACATCTTCTTCTTTTTTACTTGGAAGACTACGCTCATTAGAACAAATTTTCCGATGTGTTTTTGCAATTAACGGCATATATTTGCTCATTTTGTGGCTTCTTTGTTGTTTTATTTATATCTTTTTTAAATGTTCACAAATCAAAAGCAAAGGATTTTAGATGTAATTAAACTGTAAAATGGAAAGGAAGTGGCGTTGTTCCCCTACAGTTGGTTTGACCAGGTTGTTCTATTTTTCTGATCATGAAATATAGTGATAATACGTTTATTGCAAATTCATGCCCGTAGGCTAATTGCATGTTGACAACAATGTCGAAGTACAAATATAAAGTAAAACAAAAGGCATACATGTGATACAAGATCATACTAAATTGCTAGTCACAATAAGTTTCTTTATCTACGGTACTAATGCGGGGTTTGATTTCTTCTTTGAAAGCAGTGGAAAATAAAAAAGTCCCACGCTTTCAATGATGAGTGGGTCGGATGATTTCAAAAGGAATATTAGTTTCTGTGTATTTCTTAATCTAGAAAAGCTTTTAGAGATTTCAGATACTTTCGTGAATAATCTGCTTCTTTCTGCTTCGAATTTGGGACATTCGCAGATAAAATGTAGTCGATAAAAGATGCAGACTAAAACCTGCTGAGATGGTAATCGCCTGGGGAGGGGGGCGGCTCCGGACATCAGGTCCAGATCAATAGTTGTTGTTATTAATTGTGATCCAATTAAGTTGAGGGAAGAACGTATCTTCCTTTTAATTGGATTGGTAACGTTGCTTTCCAGTCGGCTTGTCCTGTGGTCGGTTCGTTACCTTTAGAGGTCACTGTGAACGTGACTGTTGAGTCTTTGGAGGGGGAGGGGGGCATATGTCAGCCCTTACGAATAATCTTTGGGCCTAAGGATTTTAAAAAGACTTGCGAGACGATGACTAGCTCGAATTGCAAATGATGGGGCACAAGGCGTGGATTTCGGGGTCTTTCTTGGTAACGATTACCTTAAGTTCAAAGAATTCTGGACAGAAATCTCAAAATGAATCTGTTTACGTAACGTTAACACTAGTGGTCACACAAGTCATATCGTGACCTTGCCACTGTTCACATTTTCTGTACTGCTGTCTGTGGATGTCGATGGTCTTATTAACACACATGTTATGAAGATACACCAATTATCCATGCTAGGTTTTAATGGTGAAACTGAAACAGATTTTCAGATACGTTGCCGAATGAGAGGCTAAATATCGCCAGCGTCCGACCAGTCCGCCATCTTGGATCTCGTGATGAATCTAGACATCTTGCGATTGTCGGTGGATTGGCTCTCATCGACGATTGAATAAAATCAATCAATCTGCTACACGCTGCCCGAACTGATTAGCAGATTGGCCATTTATTCACTTCATGTTTAGCCATTCTTATTCCATTACACTGCAAACCTTACCGAGTCATTAGGGAAGGCTTCTTTTCCACAGCAACAAGCAATCGATGATCCCCGGTATCCGTGAGTAGAGGATCATGAGTCAATTGTTCTAATTGCCGAAGCGCAACTCGAAATAGCGACGAAAGGAGTTCGACCTTCTTGAGTCTTACCAAGCTACAAAAATCAATGATTTAGGGGAAAGGGTTGCTTGAAGGACAATAAAAGATGTTGTTTGTTCTATTGAGGTAATTCCTGCCAACAACCGGGTCGTATGATAAAGAATTTATACGTTTTTATGTTCATAAAGTAAAGCCTCGTAAAGTAAAATAAAGTTCAACCTTCTTGAGTCTTACCAAACTACAAAAATCAATGATTTAGGGGAAAGTGATGCTTGAAGGACAATAAAAGATTTTGTTTGTGCTATTGGTGTAATTCCTGCCAACAACCAGGTTGTATGATAAAGAATCTATACGTTTTTCTGTTCATTAAATAAAGCTTCGTAAAGTAAAATAAAGTACAACCTTCTCGAGTCTTACCAACCTACAAAATCAATGATTTAGAGGAAAAGGTTGCTTGAAGGACAATAAAAGATTTTGTTTGTGCTATTGGAGTAATTCCCTCCAACAACCGGGCTGTATTCTAAAGAATTTATACTCTTTTCTGTTCATAAGATAAAGAATCTAACAAAAGTAAGCTTTACTTTGTGTTTGGAAATGGGGTATAAATTCTTTATAATGTCAATTACCGTCGCAAATGAACTTTATTCGAATTGGGTTGCAGTTCATGATACCGTTTTACAAAGTTGAGTATTTTAGTATGCACGTACACAACACGTAATACCTGATGAGGTTTGCATCTAATCTAATACTTATCACAAGAATAATACTAACAACTGTAGCAATATGTACGTCTTTGAAATCATTCATTAGATTCGGATGATATGAATTGGTTCTATTTCATTTCTACATTTTTTTATCCTGTCTAATGCAGTCCCACTTTTATATACCGTTACCAATAAGTTATGCTAAGATTTCTGGCGTGCTGAGCTTCCTTGGTAATTCATGACATTTCCTCAGGCGTTTCAGGAAATGATCATACTAAAGGGAAATGCACTTCAATGATAAAGATACACATTAAGGAAGATAATGATGAGAAGGAAAATGTCACAAAAAGAAGGCACACTTTTAGACACTTAATGCGGAGGCTGTTATTGTCTGAAACACTCCTAATAACAACGGAAACCACACAGTTAAAAGGTTGCGGTTACCGCCCTATAAGATGCAACTGTCGGAGACTTTTGATGTTCAAATCACGAAGAAATCAAATCCGTGTGCGGTCCCACATTTGCGTCACAGCAATACACACGTACCTCCAGTGCGACCATATCTACTTAATCACCGTGCGTCACGTGTCTTAAGACGACGTGCTTTGATAGATTTCATAAGACGGTCGTAGTTTGTGACATCTTTGAGCCGTGTACCGTATTTGATGCAATCAGTCACCGTAACCCTATCTTT
The DNA here is from genome assembly GCF_035083965.1 of Branchiostoma lanceolatum. Classification (NCBI taxonomy): domain Eukaryota; kingdom Metazoa; phylum Chordata; class Leptocardii; order Amphioxiformes; family Branchiostomatidae; genus Branchiostoma; species Branchiostoma lanceolatum. The sequence continues at coordinate 14,502,782 of NC_089733.1, read as the reverse complement.
GAAAGACTTAACGAGATATACCTGGGCTTTCTCAGCGACGTTTTAGGATTTAGCAAACATTTACATTGCCTCTTGCGTGACAGATATGTGATATAGCACCGTGCTTTTGGGCATGTACAATCAGTCCAGCGTAATCTTGAAGAGATATATTGCCTGAGAGAGTAGCACATGACGAAAAGGTGATATGAGGAATCGAGGCAGCAATTCGTGGAGTCGACTACGGAAGTCTTTCAACTGGGGGGCCGCGTATCTATTTCCATCGCCAAGAGGGTTAACGTTGCGTTTTCAGTAGGCTGTGTTTTGTGGTTGAACTCAAGAAGCCATTTGGATTATAAAGACTTTAGGTGTGTAGTTAGGTCTTGACTTACCGAGTAAAAGATCAGATATTGGGACCCCTGGCGGCTTGCTTGGTACTGCAGCAGAACCGGGATTTATTTGTATCGCAATGTTCTAAATTTGCTGTGGTCACAATTTTAGGGTGGTAGATAGCTCTTGGGCTTGTAAGGAACGGTTTAGGCGCCTAGCAGTTCAACTGCGATGACTTCTTGTTGGGAACTTTGGGGTTGATGATTTTTTTTTTTATACTGTACGCGTGTAAGTAGCACAAGGCAGTGTTTCCCATCTCGTTCACAACAACCTCATTCAACAGATACAGTGAGATTGGGGGTATGGTTGGTCCACGTGTAAGGCGTAACTTCTGTTTTGTTGCGAGCATTTGTTCGTGTATATCCTGTTTGTAACAAAATATTAATCTCCAAGCAGATGTGCTATTTTGACTCCTCATTTTGCGCTGGTGGCCTCGCCACAAGAGGTATCAAGGCCGGCAAAGGCATAAAAAAGAACGCTTCCGATTGGTCTAGGGTCCGCTAGCTGACCTAGGCTGAACGTGATTTGGCAACTAACACTTTATCCGCGTTTAATCAAGATACAAGAGTATAGCTTGAAACAGATGATACATAAAGGACGGGAAATAACACTTAACTGTGTGAAACGATGCTGGCGATTTCATCCCCGCAGCAGAACTAAATGCGAACATGATATAAACTTGGAAATGAGTTGAAATTTAATCGAAAGACACAAACTTGAGGAACATTCCGTATTTCCAAAATACATTTATAAGTTTTTCATGCAGGTAATTAATAACGCGGACAACTCATTGAATATGAAACCATTTTGTACTTTGAAAATAGCCACACTAATCAACTATGGTTGGGGTTTCTCGTGATGTCGTCTTACGTGGCCTTTGCGGGATATTAGATGTAGAGTGTAAAAGCCTTGTATTAACCTAGGTGGCAATAGGTTGTCTGCGAATGTTGGCAACTCACCAATAAGGTAGTCTCAGTTCAAAAGGTGGCCAGTCGTTGGTTTCAGAGCGTTTCGCGGCTTATCACCTAGAGACTCCGATTACAAATGTAGATCAGTTGCGAAAATGTTGTTAAAAATGCTTCAAAAAATCTTTTGAATTGTAACGTTAACTAAATTTCAAGATCTACTCCTAATCACTACAACTCTTGCTAGAGGTGTAGCAATTACATGATACAGGACGCATTACTCTAAATTCTGATAGCTAGCTAAAGGGTACTTCAGGGCGAAAAATAAGTTCATTAACTTCAGATGGCAGGTGGCTGTCTGTAGTTTTTGTTGGCAGCGAATCAGCTCTGACTTTTCGGTTCAGTGAGCGACTAGTGAAGATGCCTTGAACGATTTTTCGTCTGTGTTCGTTTTCCCCAGGATTCACTGAAGTTGAAAGAGTTGTATAGCTGGAAGACAAATGTGAAAGGAAAGGCGGTAAGCCGCTTAACCCACTGAGACGTCTCACAGAAGCAGAACAAGTTTATCAAGTCAAACAGCCAAACTTGTAACCGCCTTTTGAAAGCGTGAGCTGTTGACAGATCGTGCAGACGACACTAGAAAGGATTTCGTGATTGGGAACGAGAGTGTCGTATTTTTGGCGCGACACTAGACGTCTCACAGAAACAGAACAAGTTTTGATATCAAGTCAAACAATCAAACTTGTTACCGCCTTTTGAAAGCGTGAGCTGTTGACAGATCGGGCAGACGACGCTAGAAAGCAGGGTTTTCGTAATTCGGAACGAGAGTGCCGTATTTTTGGCGCTGCACTAGACGTCTCACAGAAACAGAACAAGTTTATCAAGTCAAACAGCCAAACTTGTAACCACCCTTTGAAAGCGTGAGCTGTTGACAGATCGTGCAGACGACACTAGAAAGGATTTTCGCGATTGGGAACGAGAGTGCCGTATTTTTGGCGCGACACGTAGGATGTCCTTGGCGCGTTGTCAGGTTGATTTGTCACGTTGGGAGATTTGGGGGATTTCGTGTTATCGTGATCTAAAGGCGGTACGAAGTCTAGCTCCATAGACAGAATGTGTTGGGGTAATATTTATCGTAGCCATACAGGCGTGCAGCAAATCAACTCAACTAGCTTGTCTGAAAAGTTATTTTTCAAAGAATCATTGTACAAAAAACCAGTGCAGCAAATTTTGTCGTAAAATTGAATGCTATCACATAATTCAGTGTTAGTCTCCACCATTATACGTTGTCATTTAATAAAACCTAAACGTGTCTATACGAATAAAGCAAAGTAAATATCAACAGATCCTACCACCTCACCCTTTTTAACAATATGATATTGTATAATGTAGTCGACCATGTCAAAGGTGCTTCCAATGAAGAGCCCATATTATACATCCGATCAGTGCGAAGTGCCGCCTTTGGCCCTGTACAGTAGAAGCCCCACCTGATCTCGATGTGCGCGGACTCCGTAACTGCCCTAGCAGGGGTAGTTGATATTCCGTGAGACCTGGTTCCCAATCGCTCATAAGTGTGCTACAAGCGAGAGATTCGGCCGCCGCGGAAGTGCTAGGAGAGTGCTTTGGGTGAGATTGGGCAAAAATGATTCTTCTTTCACGCTCTTACTTTCCGGCCTGTTTACGTTTCAAGATATCATTAAACACGTATGCACACGTACGTATACACACGACGCGCACACACACACACACACACACACACACGCTCACACACACACGCTCACACACGCACGCATACACAGACATGCACACACAAACGCACGCACATGCACATGCACACACACACACACACACACACACACACACACACACACACACACACACACACACACTCGCACATCACACATACAATACACGGACTCACGCGCGCGCGCGAGTGAGCGCGGTTAAAGTTTGAAACGCTGGGCAGGATAAAACTAATAGGATAGGATCTAATAGCAGTACTACCCAGCAGAGCTAATACAACTCAGGACCGTTTCAAATTAGATTTCCGGACTACCCTAAACAGCTGCAGATATATGGCACAGCAATCGAAAGAAACGTACAAAAAAATGATGATCTAAAGCTTTGAGAGAAAACCGTACACATACACTATCACACTGAGTAAGTGAAAGTGAGAACAGCAGTGAAAGTTATGATTTTTTTGGGTTGCATTTTAAGGAAAAAGATTCATCTTCATCTCATCTTCGTCAGGTAAGCCCAGACTGGGGAGACGTCACTTGATGGTTCCTTGGCACTCTCCCTACGTTCACACTCCCCGCCGGCCAAACTGTCTACAGCGTTGTGCTCAGAAACACGTGTGCACTCGTCACAATCTGAACCTGTCACACCCGCACCGTGAACTATGCCTTCGGAGTGATAATTCTTTGTTAAACGGCAGTCTTACCACAGAGGAAAGGCATGAGGACCAGATAAATATTAGGACCAGATAACAGGTCAGTAGCAACAGGCACATTTTGCGACGCCTCGAATCTAGGTTAACAGTCGGTATCGTCTAGGTAGTAAAAAAAAAAAAAAACGGTTGTACTTGCAGCTCGTAGTGGTATCAAATGCCGCCTTTTGGCTTTAGTTCGACAATGCGCTTTCAACTCTTATTTCTGCCAATAGTGAGTACTGGGGTGGTATTCAACTCTTACACGGGCTTGCGTTAACTCTAATTAAGATGAATGAATCCTATTGGTCCACAGTGACGTAAGTCTTGTCTTCTGCTACCTTTCAATGATCCCTGTTGAAAAGGTGGTCGACAGGGTTTCTTGATTAACCCTTACGTGACCCGATTCCAAAGAAAGGGATCCAGAACCAACGCCTTGCGAAGCATACCGATTGAAAAATCAAACACTCCCGACTAGTAATTTCGGTAAGCAAAGAAAGAAAAGAAAGCATGTAGTTAGTGGAACATTTTCTCAGTAGCTGGACAGACCGGGTCAGAAGTAATTTTGGACCGGTCTGCGTTGACCTGATTGTGTCACGTCGATGCGTTTGATTCACAGAGAACACCCCAGTAACCTGGCTACACCGAGGGGCGGGCGTCTAGCTCTGCTTCCAGTCGCCGTCACCAAACGAGCTTCTTATTAAAGGGCTCTATGAATGAATGAATGAATGAAAACTTGAATGGAAACTTTATATTACCGTGTCTTGCACCATTTTGCGTTATGCAATGCTTTAAGGTTTGGTTCTATTTAGTATGTATACGTGAAGAAGCAAAAAAAAATGACTTTAGACATCGTCCAAATCTTACACTGAGTGCCTTATATAGGCCATTCTGACTCTTAATTTTTCTCTGAACGTCCATCGTCTGAGTTGAACAGCGTCGGCTCAAGCTGGTGCGTGGGCGATGAGTCGTGTGATACAGATGTAGGCCAGTCTAACTCTGGGTCACAGCTTAACACAAATAACTTTGAAGATAAAATGAAGCGGGTTATCCCCTCAATTCATCACCTGTAAACGACCCTTCCCCTCCTTGTCTTAGTCTCCATAGCAGCCTTTTGGTAAGGCTTTATCTTTTGTAGCCTGAATGCCTGACCCCCGATCTTTAAAATGTCTATTGTGTGGGTTCCACCACTTAGTAGATACTTCCGAGATTGGGGGTCTGGCATCCAGGCTATTTTTTGTGGCTTTTCATATGTGCTGATTTCTGATCGTACATAAGTTCTGATTATACAGTTTCTAACAGTTTACGCTGGACGGTGGTCACAGACCACGGATCGGACTGATATACAATGAGAACAGCACCGTGATAATAATCCCTAAAAGGCCCCACCAAGAAGCCTGCTTTGGAGGCTATCCTTGTGGCTATCCACAATTAAAAGACAATGAGGTGTAATTGTAGACTGGAGGTATCAAGTCAATATTTGAAACGACAGAATCACAATGCAGTGCCAGTGGTTTAGCGTTCATGATCAGCTAGCCTCCTTCGCAGACTTCTAAGAGCCTCCGTGGTTATTTTTTGGAGGATCACTGATCAGGTTCTCTAAAAGCTGGGGGTGATAGTTTCCGCGTCCCATCTCCCTACGCATTTAGAGAGTCTGGCTTATGTTGAAAATCGCAAATCAGCGCGCCCAAAAAATAAACTAACGTTATAAGTCTGCGAACGAGACTAAAGTTCCATCGACTTTGTCCTGACAAACCCTATAATTTGCGGTAAGTCCTGAGCTGTCGAACAGTCTAGTTGATGCCTCTCCGACTGAATAGAGCTGAAAAGGCCGTCAGTTATTTGGATTCTGTCTCGCATTCATCAGTCTGATATAGTAAGACAATCAAAGACATGAATGTTTTCGTGTGTGATAGTAATGGACGCTAAAAGAAAATAATGAATCTGACGCCATTGTCAGTCAATTGATTTATCTGTTATTCATCCATCCACTGATAAAGAGATACGCGTGTGGCAAAGGATATATTAAGATAGAGATCTTAATTTAGATAGACAAATTGATCAATTGATACATTGAGATGAATGAATTGGCAGTTAAGATACGGTACCTCATTAGATATGTATTTCGATAAGATACGGCATATGGACTGGTGCATAGAAAACTGTTACGATTGTAAACGGCTTGATCGATATACGCGTGTTTCAAGGGATATATTAAGATAAAAATCTAAATATAAATAGACAAATTGATTAATTGCTCATTGATGCATTGAGAGAGCTAAATAGGCAGTTAGAGTATCTCATTAGATATGCATGTGGATAAAATTGTGAAAACTGTTACCAGTGGTAAGCGGTTGAAAACTTATCGGCTTGAACCCCTTTGTTAGGTTTTCTGAAACAGTTGACAATAATGTAAATGGATAATTAACTTTATTGCAAATTCACGCCCCAGGGCTAATAAAAAGATAACAGTATACACATGTGTATACGAATTGAAATGCATTAATCAGTAAAGATGTTGTAACAACTAGTTAGATTCATTTCTATTTTAGAAGTTATTTGAAGGGGTTGCGATTTTTTTCTGAAGGCAGTGTAAGATGAATTGTTTAACGCTCTCGTAAACATATTTTCCTTTTTCTGTATTACCCACGTATTATGTATAAACTTTTTTCACTTTAAGTGTGTGTCTTGTATAGAAGTTAAAAAAGGTGGCCTATATAATTTAATGTTTCCAGAGCGCCATCAATCTGTGTCAAACGAACGTTCCTAAGCAATCATTACAGAAATCTACCCGAACCCTAACTAGCAATTCATCTTTCTTCTTGTCCACATAGATTCTAGCAGCTAACAGATACCGAGTACAGCCCCGACGTTTTCTCACCCCCGGGGCATATTGCTGTTCAATAAACCTTACTTAATAGGTCTTCAGTGACGATGTGCTAGAAATAAGCATACATTACGTTCGCTCTCTGGACCTTTACCAAATTGTGTAAAAGACGAATTATGCCATAAAGACGAAATCTACCTCACTAAATCGTCAAACCGTAAGTATTAAACGTTAGGTTCACTATCTGTTTCGTATACACCGGAGCCCTATATATGAAAAATATTCTCAATGAGTTATGATCATAACCTAAGCCTATATTGACCAATTTATATGTTATCTCGCATTTCGTACAAATCAGAAACCTGACGTGATAAAAAGTTTCTTGTGTCAGAAGTAATAAAAAATGTTAATTTGCGCAATATACTAGCTCATGGAAAGCATACACTAAAAAAAACACACATAAGGTTTCTTAAAGATTTGTATCAAAAGTGAGTCCATAGATAAATCTATATTTCATTGTATTTCATGAGCTTGTATTTTGGCTTTTACCCAAACGTTTAGCCATTTTCAATTTCAAACAGATGAACATAAACTAGCTATCGATTGACAACATTTAAGGTTAGGTTAGCCAGCAGCTGAGTGACGAAACCGTATACATTGGACAATCGCTAGAAATAAGAAACAATGTTGGAAAAAGCTGGAAGTGCCTTGGGCTGTGGGTGGGTATATAGTGATACTTGAGGAAGAGAAAAATCAGCTATCGCGCTTTCTCGGCTAATCTTATCTGAACAGACCGTTACAATCCGAAAAGTGACAGTATTTTGAACAGGCCATTGGCAGAAAATGGGGGTTAAGTGACAGTTAAAGAATATTTTTAATAGGCCATTGGCAGAAAAAAGAGGTTACAGTTTTGAAAGAAACGTCTCTATACTTACATAGTAAGTTACAAATGAACAACAGTGGAATAGCATGCGCTAGATATGATTTTCAACAAAACTAAAATATCATTTTTTCCGTAAGAATATATGGGGAACCTATGACCCGCATTTACGATAATTGTGACCCGAAAATATCCCTAATCCCCTATTCAGATCCAATGTTTACACCAAGAAATATTCCTATCGATTAATGCGGTAATATAAGATGCCCCAGGCAGACAGTTTAGACTGTTGTTTCGCGAAAGGCCCGAGGAGAATCGATATCTCTTGAACACCACGTCGCCACCGTAGCATTAATGTTGCTTCCCATCAGGCAGAAAGGGATAAATCTTATCCACAAAAGACACTTTAATATCTGCAGCACACTGATAGTTCGCTTATCGATCTTAAAATGGAATTTTAACGAAGAGAAGCGTTGGCCAAATATATACATACATACACAAATCTTAGCAATTACAAGTTAGTCTGAAAGGCGCCGCATCATGATATTTAGATTAATACTCTGAATGTATGTTTTGCTTGTCAAAAATGCTGTATTTATCAGAGCTATGTTCAAACTTGATCTACGAGCTAGATTAGTCAGAATACGGTAGGAATGTAATTTGGAGAATTTTACATTTTGGTTCAGAATATTCAGATTAACATATTTTTCCTTTCTCCGAGCGAGTAAGAATGTCTACATGTACAGACGTCATTATTAAGAATCGATTATCAACTCAAACCAAAATAGCGCACATCTCACTAAAAAGACTTAAAAATAGAATAGAATCCGGTCTACTATAGGTTAGGTATGGCTTTAGGGGTATTGTCCTTAGATGGCACCGACTGAGCTTTTTACACGATAGGTGTAGTTATAAAAATAGTTGTTTATTTGGTAAATGAATGATTAACGTCGTACTTGATGATAAAACGATATCATCTTTCATTGGAATATTCATAGGATTACATAAATTATTATTTTCGGTCATATTTCACATTAACGACAATTTACTTTGGATTTGTAATTACTTATTGCAGTTACTGCAATGCTAGAAAAATACGTTAATAGACACTTCAATACTTAACACGTTTTTGCTTGTTTCAACATTTGATACAATTCTTTGCATTTGTAATTTTCTTGTGAATATGAAATGAAACATACTGATAGACTCTTTTCATCAGTGTTGCTGTGTTACTGTGACTAGAATATTCAAGCAGATTTATGGCATTGTTTCATATTGTACGACGTCTTTTAAGCGTCGTCTTTTTTCGATTTTCGTTGCTGTCTCGCCCGATCTGCTTAGAGATTAGTTACAAGCTGTGCAGTAGGCTTATTGTGTACTCACACAAGCGCTGTCCTTTGGTTACATGTGTGTTTCTTTGAAACGCATTGAAAGACCGGACCAGCTGTCGCTTGTTGCCCTTGCCTGGTCCTATACGCTATAGAAACTCGCTGATATCGGAGGGAAAAACCTGACGCAGCGGTCATATAACATGGCTGACACGGTCCCCGGTCCCGCACAGGCCGATATAGCACCTGTACCGATTTCTTTTGTTGCGGTATCGATCGTCAGTTGTCACCAGGTGTCACCGCGAGCTCTCCTTTCGCTCGCCGGTCGATTTTCCCATGTCCGAACGCCGACGTTTAACCTTTCCAAGATGGATGCCTTATGTTCCCCTCCGCAACCTCACCCCAAAGAGCCAAAGGTATATTGGGGACGTGGAGCCGGAGAGAAAGCCATTAGTCTCTTCCAGACTGAACTAACCCTGTCTGGTAGGGAGAATGATTTTGCTTGGGGAGTTTGGCCACTATAGGGTTTCATTTGACAGGCCTTCGGAGGGGGGAATGTTAGCCTTCTCGCAGACATATGTTACACTCCTGGCCAATTATTCCCCTTTTTGCCGATCCATATCCCCGTAGAAAGGCCTGGTGGAGGCTAAAAAGACATTGGGAGGCCTGGATTGACACAGGACAGTAAAATCGATGCTTAGGTCGGGCTAATCTCAGAGACTCTTGCCGCTTCAAGGCAATTTATCGCCTCAAGTTGACTTTGCGGTTCAGATCCTTTGATTCCTAATGAGAATCCAAACTTGGGGTAAAGGATTGAAAAAAAATGGTGGATTTTTCCTAGCCTGATAGTTGCTGGAGAAATGTTAAAAATCGGCTAAGTTAAAAAATTTGCATGTGGATAAAATGGTGAAAACTGTTACCAGTGGTAAGCGGTTGAAAACTTATCGGCTTGAACCCCTTTTCGGTTTTCATTCATACATTTAGTAAACAATTATATCAATAGATCATAACTTTATAGAATAACAAAAGCAGGAAAAATTTGCCGGAGGAGTTAGTAGCGCAAACGAGTACAGTTTACAACCTGTACTCCTATGGTCACTCTGGCATATCAATCAGTCTCTTTGGCCAATTTCTATTTTCCAGCAGCCTATGGAGTCTGTTAGAGACTAGATTTTTCTTGCATGCGTGGACCTCATGGTACTGCATCGTCCACAAGTTTGCAATGGATCGTTTGGTGCTTTATATCTCAGCGCAGCGTATGTCCGGACGTAACCTTTATTTCAACGGGAATCGATCCTTTCAGCACCGCTTCGATCGGGTCCATCTGTCCGCCTTCCCCACATCACTGCCCGCGCAAAAAGCTTTTAAAGAAAAGGTCGTGACTGCGCCATTTGTACCACATTCACTCAGGCACTGTTAGCTTAAACGTTACCTCTGTAACACAAGGACACTCTAGTACTAGTGTCATATCTGGAGTCACTACATGTGAAGTTGTCCGTATCTCACTGGGCAGGAAAGCACTTAGCGCCTTGGACGTATTTCCTTTTTTCTATCATTCCAACTCAAACTCAACCATGACAATGACAAAGTGCGTGGCATTGACACTACTGTACTTTCATGGTTTGACGTTTTAGCAAGGAACTCTAAACAGTTTTACGCTCCTAAGCATTTATAGTCACTATTTTTAATTGCTGCTATAAAACGGAATGTTAAGAATTGTAGCTGTGGACAAGTAGTCTTGTTCAGTCCCATGGCGTAGTTCAAGTTTTTAGTACATGTATTACGTTAATTCTCCTAGCTTTGCTCTAATCTAGTTGTGCAAAAATTCGAGAAAGCATAGCAGTTCCGAAGCTCGTTTTTTTTTCGTTCTTTCCAATTTCGAAGAGAGACCACAAGTTTACACGGCCCACTCTACTCTAGAGGTGTAATTGTGCGAGTAAAACTTGTTGCAGATCTTTAATCTTTATCGCGCGGATAAATTCTAATCGACAACACACGAGCGGCAAAGGCCAACGACTCTGGGTCGTACTACCACCTGCTGCGTTTTACAAGCGACTCTTTTGGGCACCGGCGCCACCTGTCATAACAACACACCGTTTTTATGGACTACAGTTTCGCTCTTCAACTTGGCGCAATGGAAGGCGTGCGCACATTCTACTAATGCGGCGACTAAACATTTGAGTAAACATAACCCAATTCTTGAAACGCGTCTGTCCCGAAAATAACAAAAGCAGAAACAGAAATCTCGCGCCTCGATGGCCTAATTCTATTGCGCACGCGTACTGTCCGACCTGCTTACATAGCGCCACAGCGCGCTATCCCTGCGCATGTTTACATTGCAGAAAATAGATCTAATAAAAATTACCGCAAATTTACAATATTTTTTTACTTAATAGATATGATAAATAGTCTATTTTAGAGCTAATCTTGTGATAAGGTATAAAAATGTTTAGAATGGTGAGAAGTGAGGGAACGGTAGGCGTAGTGATCTCCCGCGTTGACCTGTGAAGCTGCCAGAACTATTTGTGCAGCCCTGAGTGAAGAGACGGATCAAGGCTAGCCTGCAGAGCGGAGGTCCTACTGCTGTGTGTGGCTTCTTCTCCCCGATTCCCGTTCTGTTTCCCCCCGAGCCCTTCCACCCTCCATCCCCAGAGGACCCGTGCCGCCCTGTGCCACTCCTCGTACCATCCCTACGTGTCCCTGTCGTCGACTTCAGCTGAGGTAAGTCCACGGCAACGATGCTCTCGCTGCTTCTTTCTCTCTCTCCTCTCTCTCTATGGTTTTGGCACGACACACGTTTAGTGTGACCGATGCATTAGGGTCGTCTGGAGGCTGCCCGGTCCCAAACCTGGCCTATTGCTCTGTCCCAAGGCTACTGTCCTCTTTCCCGAGGTCGCAGCCGTACGGCCCTCGGGTCACAAGCGGTATCCCTCGGTGGACACCCCGTGCTCTGTCCTGAACCGGTTGAAAACAGAGACATGTGTCCATCCGTATGTAGATGTCGGACTCTGTCCCCATCCCACCTCAGGAACTCCCATTTTCCACAAGGAGACTCCAAGACTGAAGTGTTTGTACACACAAGTCAATCCAACGTCTGCAAAATTCCGTTAAGCCTGTACCCCGGGCAGTGACAGGAAAGTAGAGATTTGTTAAGGATTTTGTTCCTCTAGGGAGGGGGTGTTTACATGTGCTTAACTGTAGGGTGATTGACACATGCCAATCAATGGTTGGTATTGATGTTTTCAATGGCAACCTTCCAGTTTTGCACTTGAAGTTGTTCGCAAGTGTTTTTTTAGTGATTATCATAGCATTTTAACCATTGTGTTTATTCAGATAGTAACGTTACATGTTGCCAAAATAGCTTTTATATGCAATGTGTACTTTAGTTAACAGATGTAGGTTACAGAAAATGTTTACGTAAATGTTAAGAATTAGTTCTTATTTGAGAGCATAAATTACGAGTCATGAGTTTAAGAATATCCAAATCTTTTGTTTAGGTTTCCCTCTATCTCTTATAACAAATAAGATTTTTCGAGGACAGTAGTTCTGTTGTTATAAGTCGTTGGACAGCTTTAAACATTATGCCAACTAGAAAGGTTACATTCCGAACAATAGATTTATCCAATTAGGATGACCTTGGTGTCATTATGGTGTCCTCGCCACTTTTCTGTCCATCGCAATGTTGCCAAAAAAAAAAGAATGAAAATGAAATAGCCAAATAAAAGATTTGTCATTGTGTTCCAAAGAAAAAGTGCCTTGCGTGACTGAAATCTGACTCCTTATTATCAGCAAATTGCTGCACAAGTAATTGATTTCTTCCAAAACACTGAATAGCGTAATTAGCAAAACTAGTAATTATAAAATTCTTCAGTTGAGGACACAAAATGTCATGCATTCGTCCTTATTTTGTAGCCTTTTCCCTTACTATGTATTACTTTGCTATTCTATCCACGTTATGATATACACTTGCATTTTTGTTATGAATATATGATCTTATATTCAGTGCAATATCGGTTACAGAAAAGTAGATTTTTTTGCTGAGTTGATTACAATAGTGTCTCTTTTAGTTTGAAAAGCAATGCAGCAGTTCCCTGGCTGTTCTATTCCTTTATATCATTGTGTGTCAGATGAATTATATATGTTGGTAAATCTTTGAATGTTATCGTGTAATGTAATCTACCCATTCCAAGCAGATGGAACAGGAAGATAGCCAGTGGTTGGAGTAATCAGCTATATATGCCCACTAAATTTGTTGTTGGTTTGCACCGATGTGTCGATACCTTTCCAATTAGGTGTCAAATCCTGTCATTTTCATTTTCCCAACAGTTAAAAAGAACTGATAAACACTCCACGAAAACCCTAAAAACCAGGCTTTTGAGATTTTATCTGTCCTTAGCTGCTGTACAATAAATCATATAATAGAAAGTGTATACTGCCATGTTTATGAAATTGTGCAGTAGCAAGACGGCTAGCAAATTTGTAAACGGTTGTGTTATAAGCTAAACTGGTTGTTCCTAAATATTGATTTATTTTTTGTACAGTTGCTTGGGCTAGGAAGGATTTTGCGTGTTATTTAGGGAAATAGGTGTTTACTGTTGCATGGGTGCTAAACCAGTGTGGAACCAATATGGGGGCCCTTGGTTGACAGTTGTGTGAAAATGAGATAGCGACAAATTGTGAAGTCTGTCCCAGGAGCTGAACTGTTTTAGTTTGTCACACCTACTGTGTGAAGACCCCACCCCTGAAACACCCCATCTATAATCATTTAGCTGTCTACAAAAGGCTCCTGAAGAAAAGGCCACAGAATAATCCCCTTTTTCATGCTTTTCGAGATGAGAGATTGTAGGGTCAGAGAGGGGTTGAGAACGTGCCTTTGATTTGCCAAATTTCTAGCCCGTTTGCTAAATGAAGCCAAAATATTGGGCCTCCGTTCCACAACAAATTACAGTGCTACGTTTATTGAACATGGATGCATTTCTTTGGAGATTGAAAAATGCGAGAGTGGATTTTTGATCCATATTCTTGACATTTGCTCTCGTTTAGCGTTCCAACGCTTATTGAGAATCAAGAAGCTATTGTTGTACCGGGTTAATGATTTTTCGGCTGCGTGGATTCTTTCCCGAGCGCCCAAATATTTGCCTTGAAGGATCCAACAGCCCTGCTTGTATTCAAGATTACACAGCCTGGTTGCTACAAGGCTATCTATTGTACCCCCAGACCATTGTGATTTCAAAAGCATTCCTGGGTGCTCCTTGATCCCTTCATTTTCAGAATAGATAGCTGTGAGATTGGCGGTTTGAAAATATCCTTACAGTACAGATGTGCATAAGATCAATGATGCCCCGTGCAGGTCAGCGTACGTGGCAGATCCCTGAATTTCTCCCCGCGTTAATTGCGGGTTTGCTGAGGCTTTAGTTTGCTGATGCTACATTGTTCCAGGGCTGTCTACAGTTGCCTGGCTAGCGGGCCATCCCAATGCATCCTGACGTGGTTGCCGCACTGGTAAATAAATTAAATGAGGCCAATTTCTCAGGGTGGGTTGAATAACTAATGCGCGAATTGCATCAGACATATTGGGAGCGATAGGACGATTTTGTGCACAGATATGACGAAGATTCTTGGTGGCATTTAGTTTTTAAATCATGGAGAGGATCCGACAGATATATACATTTGTCTATTTACCTCACGTTGTTCACTGAACGATTGTGTGACACGGGGATGTGTACATTTCCATGCCAGACGGCGACATTGGGAGAAAATCATTTCACAGATGAAAGGTATGATCTATGGGACTAATGCTGATCACACGGGCAGAAATTGCACTTGGAATTGCATGGATTGCTGTAGCAATTGCAGGTTTCCACCTAGGCGTTAATTAGTGCCAGTGAACAGATGGTTGTTTCAGACTTGGCTGGGTTTTTATCCCATGCAGCGCAGGGCTGGAGGCACCGGGTCAATGAGAAACTGCCAGATCACCAGGACCGGGCCTTTGTATAGCTGACTGGAAGTAATGCTCGGTGGGCTCGAGCTGTCAGCGAGAAATGGGGAAATCTATCTTTACCTCTGGTCGCAACATCCGGTAATCCTGAGACGCGCTGGGACAAAACGGAGGAAGTCGTCCTATTACTGAAGATGGGAGCTTGAGTAACCTTAGGTCTGGGTCCTTGCTGCTAAAGGAACCCATGTTTTATCCAAGTCCTTTGGTAGTGCTAAACTTGGAGTGGGAGATTTTTCTTATCGTAAGCTGTAGCAGTCTCGCAGCTTTATGCTAGAAGTGTTTTAAAACCAAGGCTTTTGAGATCAGCGTTTTCCGAAAGTTTTGGCAATCAACATGTATCGGATGCGGTGCTGTTGTATATTTTATGCATTTTGTGTCCCGTAGCCAATTTTACACAGTCTGCACACCGGCGACGCACAAGGCAGCTGCGTTCGTCTCCGTTTTGTTGTAAAATTACCCCCAGTAAATCTTTCATGTATGCTATCGGTGAAAGAAATGGCGAAACTTCGGTTTTTACAGATTTTGCAGTGGGAGCAATACCATCTGGCTTTTGGATCTATTTGTTCACCTGTAAATTGGGTTTGACACAAAATCTTTTCACGAACGCAATTCTAGTCGGTCCCCATCACAGTTAGTGCCCCTCGCTTTGTGATGGGACAATGGTGGAAAGAGAACTCTTGTTGATGACGCTGTGTGGCAGAGTCCACAAAATCTCTCTTATTACACCAAGCAATAAATGCAAAAATCGTATGGTACCTAGCTTTGTTATGCAAAAAATAGTTACTCAAGCAACTAGATAAAATTTTGAAACAGTCAGATGTGTCAGACAGCATCCGCTGTCTTTCGTCAGTGACTGAAGAAAGATCTAGTAGAACTAGTTTGTATACCATAACTCTGAATGGATATGTTAATGATATGTTTCAAAATTTTATCCAGTTGCTTGAGTAACTATTTTTGGCGTACATTGTTACCTGGATGTCTAACCTTCATCACTGTAGCTTTGTTATTCTGAAAAAGTGGATAACAGTATTATCAGCAATGTATGTATTTAAGAAAAAATTCTGTTATAGTTTTTTTTCTGATGGTAGGATGTTATTATAGTATGTGGTTTTATATAAACATGAAAACAGCTTGGAATATGGCAACTATTTTCAATTTCAGAATCGAAAAATTGTCTACTTTTGGATTCAGACAAAACTGTATAATTGCAGCAGTAAAATATGTATTTGGAAGGTTTTGCATACAGGTATTTTCAATAAAGGCATACTGGTACTTGAGTTATCCCTTTCTAGTTTTGTTGTAGTTTTACTATGTATTATTTCACATTTTTGCAAGCTCTGTGTTTGTGTTTTCTTGATGTTTGTGGATGTAGGGGGATAGGAGAGGCCATGTTATATTTATAGACCTATATCAATGTAAACATGAAGTTATCTTTAGAAGCTTGAATGTCTACTTCTGCCCAGACACGATTTTCACATCTACCCCGAGCAACTTCAACCCTGCAAGAGTTATAGTTCTCATGGTCCCTTAGGGCATTACCCTCACAAATTAACTTGTATTTGATCGCTCATTTGTAAAACATGAATGTTAGTTATGCATATTAAATTCCCAGTTTTCTATTCAGCAAAAGAATCTTGTCCCATGAAGTTGTATATTCTTGTGTCCTCTGATGCTGAATTCTTATTGATGTCAGCCTTCTTTAGGCAAGCAGTATTTTAGGCAAAGATGGTACTCAGGGGAGCTGTTAGCTAAAATTGAACGACATGCTGTGTTGTCCTTTCTGCTTGGACCATTTTGGAGGATCGACTGTAAATTTAGTGCAGAGTTGGAGTATGGGCACTGGGAAAGGCCATGTTGATTTGATTATATGGATGATATCCTCTCGTCAACCCAAAAGTGATGCGAGCGTGCCAATAAAAAAAGTTTGGCAAAAAAAAAAAGTTGCCATCAATGTAAAGTCTACGCGGTCAGGAAGGTTGAACAAATGAATTAACACACCGAGTATGGTATACCGAATAGCAGATTCTTCATTTTTGTTCTTTCACATCTTCTTTGACTTTGGAATTGACTTTGGCATTCTGCAACATTACTATCTGTTTCCTGAAATACTTTTTTTGTAATTTACAGTATGTATTTTTCAGCTGCTTTGTACAATTTATGACATGGTCACAAATTCTTTTTGTTGTTGTTTGTTTGTTTGAAACTCGACGAAAATTATGAATGTGCGGATGTCCTCCATATAATCAAATCAACATGGCCTAAGGAAGACATAAAACTAGGCTGGTGCACAGTGAAGGCCAAACTACTGAATATAGTGATATAGCATACTGAGCTGTAGCAGTCAACCAGCTACATATCCTACATTTGGATCGCAGGGTTGTTGGTTTGTTTCCCGTGAGTTAACCATGTGTAAGGTGTTCTGAGCCCTTGACTTGCATCGTAGGCGTACAGTTCTTGGAGGGGATGTTAAGCCGTACCCTGAGCATGTTCATATCGATAAGGTTAGGCATATGCCTTCATCTGCAAATTCTCAAGTCACAGTCGGTACCGTATATGCAGCTTGTACTTACCAGCCTTAAACACAGAACTGGTGTGTTATGCTGTAATGCTGTAAGAGGTTTACTGGTATAGAGATAGGGAGATACAGATAACGAAATAGCTATGTACTAAGTAGAACAATCATAGATCTGTATCAGTCCCTAGCGGGTCTCTCAAACACACTTTCACACCACATCCTTGTTTCCAGTAATCAATTCTGATTATTTTACAACAGAAGGTTGTGTAATTTGCACAAATTACAGTCTGCTGTTATCTCTGCGATAGAGGCCTGTGTCTTGGAGTTTGCAACTACAGCCTTGTTACAGTCATGTGGCTCCGGATCCCAACTCTCAAGCCTCCTGGAAGGGATATACTGTAAATGCATTTAACTTTAAGTTTGCATGGTTTTTATTTTGCGCTAAGGCGAAAATGGAGTGCTTGCGGTGGTTTTACGTTCGCGGCAGCGCTATAGTCACATACTGCTACAGTATTGGACAAAAACGTTTGCGGTTAAACTGTTGCCACAAAAACCGCAGACATAAAACCACCGCAAACATTTCTGCATTAACAGTAGTAGCAAACTAAACCTAATACAGCATGCGACTGAAGAGTATCCATGGTAAAGGCTCAGCCCTGGCTGATGGCATAGAGGTCAAAAGTTATATAAAAGTAATGAAAAAGCACATTTTAGAACCAAGGGCACATTTCATCTGGTGGCTTTTAGGGTTCAAAATGGTTTGAGGGTTCTAGATGGGTGTGCTAGAGAAACTGGGGTTCTTATAAGAGATTCTTGGTCCAATTTTGACACTTCAAACCCATTTGCTGACCCTTTTCTGGAGTTAGACCCGAAGTGATCCTGAAGTAGTGGTCTAGACATCTTTTCTGGGGCAACGTGGTCCACCGTTAATGCACCTTTTACCCTGAAGTGTCTTCTCTCTATAATGTGTATCATCCACTGGTCTGGCATTGGTCATTTGCCAAAGCATCGATGTTCAAGTTTTGGATCCAGACACAAGAAGTAGACCTTTCTCTGGCAATGTCATGCTGAAATATGTCAAGTCAAGTCAAAAGATCTTTATTAGCATACAGATGTATATACAATCTATATGAGGGCCTGCATGCCCCTTTTACGTAGAGCGTAATCGGCCGTTTTAATTTTACCTAGAACGTTGCCGACCACTCCATAATTTAGCGTAGAGCGTAGGCGGGACTTTCTGAATTTAGCGTAGAGCGTAGGGAGGCTTTCTTAATTTAGCGTATTACGTAGCCGGCCCTCCGAATTTAGCGTAAAGCGTTGTCGGGACCCCCCCATGCAGGCCCTCCTATATGTGACATTGGGGCTACCCCAACTTACAAGTCCGTTTTACGTAAAGACACTGCGGTGTTGGTATCTTCGAAATTTTGCTAAAAGAATGTATATGATACTGTAAATGCAGAAATATTTGCGGTGGGTTAATTTCGCAGTAGAAAGAAAACGGAATGCTCGCGTTGGTTTTTAGTTCGCATTTGAAACAATAGTAGCGCTACAGTCACATAATGGCAGCACTTTTTGCGGCGGTTTTTAGATCGCGGTTAAGAGTTCACCGTGAAAACCGCAAACATAAAATCATTGCGAACACTCCATTTTCTCTCTACCGCGAAATTAACCCACCGCGAAGATTTCTGCATTTACAGTATCATACACATTCGTTTAGCGAAATTTCGAAGATGCCAACACCGGAGTGTCTTAAAGCAAAACAGACTTGGAAGTTGGACTAGCTTTTGGGGTAGCCCCAACTGCATTTACAGTTTGTCCTCATGGCCTGAAGTTAGGAGTACGGAATTGCAAAACACACATCAAAATTGCTTCCATGTGTGTGGTGATGTGTGTGGTAGAGTCTGTGCACTGCTTTTACAGGCACTGAGCAATATTGGAGGGATAAATTGCGGACACCTGGATTTATGGACATTAGAAAAATACTGCGGCCTCCTTCAAGGGCCCCACAAATCAAGGGAAGAACCTTTAAAAGCTGAAGAGTATTTTATGGGATGCATTTGGCTAGCTAAACCATTCAGTCCTGCCTTTGGCACGGCCATGAATCTTGTGAGTTGCTCTGCATTTTCAAAAAGTTAAATCAAGATCTTCTGAATTTTAGGGATAGACAGAAAAAGATGATTATTAAGTTAATTTGTAGATAAAGTTATCAATCAATCAATCAATCAATCAATACCTTTGAATATCAGATTAGGAAATTATGAAAAAATGCTGTTGCTTTTGCTTCGGGGTTTCACCTTTTTTTCAGAATGTCAGTAAGCAAATTGAAGATTTTATATAATTGAAAATTTGTACCTCAGAATGGTGTCGCAAAGTTTTAGCTTGAGAAATGCTGCTGCAAAAAAGGATGCAAGCCATTATAGAAAAGTTGGTCTATCTGAAGTACGATTGAAGTACTAGTATACATTTCATGATTTGTATTAACATATAATTAAGGAAAATGTAGATCATCTACCCCATGGACTTCATCAGTGTGTTGCAAGTCACGACACAAGTGTTTTGTTGATTCTTTTCAAAATTCTTTGACCTATTGATTTGTTATAAAGAAATTCCACTTGTGTTTAAGCGTGTATCAGCAAACTGGTTTTAATGTAAACATCTGCCCTAAAAGCAAATAATCCTCCACGCTGTTGTTACTATAGTCAGGCCTTGAAACTGTATCATAGCGAAGAATCCATATTCAAAGTTTGAATTCATGCAAGAATCCGCAAACAGTAGTGTCCAGTATCACTGGATTCATGTTTTGCATACCACAAATGCGACCAGTAACGTACAGCAGATACAATTTCTCATGTCAGAGTGAAAATTACCCCAGCATTTATTTTTAGATGTCTAGGGTTGAGTGCAGGGCTGTAGAAATGGACATAGGCACCACCTATTTATGAAAAGGTGTTGGAAGGACTGCTTTACATTTCTAAGTTGTTGGTTCTTTCTCTAGATTAGGCCACACGAATTTGACTTCTTGGTTAACATATTTTTTTTAAATTTTAGCCCCCCCCCAAAATCATGAAAACAGAAGGCTGGGGTGAAAACTTGCACCTGACCCTGTTCACTCCCTGAAATTGTGTGCACCAAAATATAAACTTTCCTTTGAGATTCTGTTTTCTTGTTGATTTTCCAATCTAGCAGTTTTTTGAAAATTCCGTTAACCAAGAAATTAAAATCGTGTGGCCTTAACTCCTCTAGCCTGGGTGCCATCCTCATCCTAGTAACCACTGGCTCAATCTTTTCAATTGCTAACTGTGCACATGTGGTTAGCAAGTGAAAAGATTGAACCAGCGGTCACTATGGAGGATGGAACCCAGGCTAAAACTCCCCAGAGGGCACTCTCTAATAGTTTGAACATCCTCCTATATTTGGTCAGCATTTATATGACAAACAATTGTCAATATGATAATGAAGTGATAAATGTTTTGCATGATTTTCCTTTGTTACAGAAGTGGTTTACTGATTTGCATCAGGCCTATTCCTTCTTCAAAAAATTGTATTTTTGTCCGCAAATCCAGGAATTGGGTTTTGGAGTGTATTGTGTTTT
The DNA here is from genome assembly GCF_035083965.1 of Branchiostoma lanceolatum. Classification (NCBI taxonomy): domain Eukaryota; kingdom Metazoa; phylum Chordata; class Leptocardii; order Amphioxiformes; family Branchiostomatidae; genus Branchiostoma; species Branchiostoma lanceolatum. The sequence goes on along the minus strand of NC_089733.1, from coordinate 14,481,943 downwards.
ATAGAAAGCCATTAGTTTGACAGATTTGAAGGCAAATGATTCAATTCAGTCCTGGCAGTTTTTTTAAAGGCACTGCAATATTACAAGGTAGTGGGAAGATAAATGTATACGAAGAAATATGTCACCAAATGCAATGGTGCAAAAATATGAAATATTATAAAGGCCAAGTTCTGTAACATTAAGATTTGAAATATATGCATTTCTCCTTGAGAGAAAATTGCTTTCTTTCTGGAAACATCATTCAAAATGTTGGGCTGTAAATTCTTGAGTTGGGTTGTTTTTTTCCACAGGATATATTATTGCTACGATTATATCATATATGTCTTTCAAATCAGCTTTTATTATGGTAATCTAAGATCAAAAGTGGTTACAGTATTTCTGTCCAGTCTTGTATAACGTAAATTATTATTGTCTAGTGGAGAAAGAAACATGGAAAGGTACAGATGTAGTTTTTCTCTGTGTAAAAAAGCAACAACAATTTTTTACAGTATGAAAACAACACTAAAACAACCATTAAAACAGTCCATTGTGATTATTAACATATTCATCTATATTTTTAAAATTCATGGAACTTTGCTACACCTTTTGTTTTTTTATGTGCCATCTTTTCCCTGTAGAACAGCTTTAATTTGGCAAGATAAATAACTCGGCTTACCCTGTGTGCGGACGCAGTGCCGCTAATGTAGTTATTCTGGCATTACAAATACACACACTACGGAGAAATGGGAATTGAAATATGTTTCTCACAATGCATTATGGAGTAATGAACATCTTGACCCAGTTATTCAAAGATGAGTGCCCTCTGCGTGCGACCCCAGTGTTTGCGGAATGGCAGTGCCACAATATGGGTGGGTGGCTTGTTTCCCAGCCTGCCAGTCTTATCTCGTCAATTATTCACCAGGCAGGAGGGATTGGGAGAGGTATGGGATGTGGATGTATTTAGCACCTTCACTATCACATCAGTAGGGTTAGAAGCAGGTGGTACCAGCTCCCATTGTCAAACTAGGTCAGGTGTGAAGAAGTGAAATCATCCAGGTAATTGGAAGATAGCTTTGGACCAAAAATGTAACCACAGAAAAATGAGGTGAAGAAGTACAGAAACTTTATAAAATCTCTCTCACGTTTTATCTTAGTTCTTAATGTTAGGTTTGCTATGTATGTAACTGTGTAGCCTCAATAAGTTGTAATTCTGTTAAAGGTTGATTAAGGTATAGCAGTGGGTAAGTCTGTAATTGTACATATATTCATGGTTGTATATAGTATAGGACTGAAGGAAAAATAGTAACTACAATGTATGTTTCTAATGGATGTCCTAAATAAGTAAACACAGAAACAAACAAAATATACGATTCGGTTAATTTAATGAAACAAGAGTTATACAATATACAAGCAGACATAATTTGTAAAGGTGTAACAGTGATAAAATTGATTGTATGATTTTCAAGCATCTTTTGAATCCTCTAGGGGAAGGTGGAAGACCATCTCCTTTATTATTAATGTGTGCGGACAATGTAGGGTCGAGATTCAAACTGTGCAAAGCTATGTTAATGTTGAATATGAATAGTTAGGGTAAGTTGTATCGGATCGGGATAGACAAGACTTTGCTAAGCTTGGAGAATGCGAGTTACCTGCGTATTGTGTTCAATTCTAGTTGCCTATCTTGTTATTATACTGGAAGAATAGTGCATCTGTGGATGTAGAGATAACAGTATCCCAGTTGACACAGGTGGCCTTCAGTTATTGGAAAACGACTTTGTCGTCTGCTACCTTTTTGCGTACGATTGGGTCCTGACGATGTGCCGGCGAATGTCGTGGAATGTTGTCCCGTAAATGGGCGCGAGATGACTACACTGGCGCAGGTGAGTGTACAGGTGACAAAACGGGACGAATTAGCGTAATGGTCCCCCGGGGCGACGGTTTACAAAGGAGAAAGTCCGGTGGCACGAACTAAAACACCCAGGTGCCTACACGTGCTGCCAGTTTGACCTTTCAAGTTTCAAGGATTATTCTTCACGTTCCCTTACACGTTTGTGGCACGCTAGGATGAACATCCCCAGATGTGCATTTTAGGCACAATATGGTGAATATGTATCGTGGATTTGCCGCATTTGAAATAGCAATATGCCGATGTAGTATCATTGTAAATTCCTTCAAGTTATTCAACTAATACAACGATGGTGCCTTGCTGTCTGGACCTATAAAATGCTTTTGAAAGCTTAATGGATAATTTAGGTAGAACTCAATAGCTTTTAGACCTATCTTTCCAATTGTGTAATTTCTTACCGCAGCTCGAAACAGTCAATACCGATAGTTAAAAGACATCTTTATTCAGGATATGATTTATTCATGAGGATGTAATATTCAAAGATGATCATGTTTCAGGCCTACTAGAAATTGTTGCATGTTGCAAGTTTATTATTTGTGGCGACTAAAAGGGTTTGTGTGCGTCAGCAGAAGTCCATTAAAACAGCAACAAGCCCCGTCTTCAAAGCTGGTTAAAGTCCTTGTAAGATATCTTGTTGATGCTTCAAAATAGGCGCACTTGAAGTTGAACTGCTGTTCTACATACCTTTCATTGACTGTTACATAAACAATTCAAAAACTGATAAGAGTTATGAAAAAAATCCTTTGTTTTTCGGATCGTCTTTGGTGGCTTGGCTGTAAGCTTTGTTGCATAACTGTAGTCAATAGTGTAGAAAACATGTTAGGCTCAGAGTCTTGACATGCGTCACATTGTTGTGTTTAATTTGTAAGCGAAGGGCAATCCTTAACCATGCCAGCTCCCATTGTTTGGTCTGGTGCGGTTACACGTGATGCCGACCCCCGCCGATAGCTCCCGGGTATAATTATCCTCAAGATAGTATTTACCTGTAGGTTTTCCTATTCCTCCTTTGTGTATTTGTGCATATACTGTAAAGGACCTTGATTTGGGTAGGAATTCATTTTACCAGTTCTGATTCATTAATATTTATTTTAATTCCAGTCACTTGATATATGCATGGAAATTTGAGCTGGGATGGGAAATTGTGTTTCGATAAAAAAAGCCCCGCCATTTTAGTAGTAGGGGTAGTACACAAAAATTTCAAACTCTTCATATCTTTTTAAACTTGGTGTCATCTGATAGGTATTTGTGAAAGAAACAGAATGGTTTTTGTTTCAACAAAATCGGACATACCGTTAGCGAGTTACGGCCCATCAAAGGTCTGAGAATTAGTCCTCAAATTCTCCGGAATCCGTAAAAAACGTTGAAATGTAATATCTTAAAACTGTCATAACTCAGTAATAATTCACAATAGAAGCACCAAATAAGCTGCATTCTCTTTATTTACAATGATATTAACAGGCCCTTAAAGCTTGTAGCTCTGCCTTCATCATTTCTTTAGATTTCTCATATCAAAATATCACCAAAAGTGGGAAAAAATGGACATGGGAACAGAACATCTTAGCGTGCAGAGACTAAGTCGGCTAATTAAATATGCAAGATTGCGATATCTCTGTAACCGTACAATATACAAGGAAACAACTTGGCATACATGGGCTCTGTAACATGCTGAATCTAAATAAGGCCACGAAATATACATATTTGCTTCAGAAATTATGAATTATGATGAATAATTGATTTCCTGAGGTAATGTGATGCGCGTCCGCTAATTAAATATGCGAACTTTCCATATCTTCCCTATACTTGAAGATAAAAGAAAAAAACTTGGTACATAGAGGTTTAGACACATGCTGATTTCAAATCTAGCCTCAAAAATATAATCTGATCCAGAAATAATGAACTACATGTATTACCCAATGCTATATATTTACATTTGTACACACCGACATCATTCATCGTACAATCTGCAATATTGGTCCGACAATTCAATATCCAGCACTCATTTAATTTCTTCCCCTTTTTTCACTGCAGGACTTCGTTTTCTTGTTGCAGGGCAGTCCCGTGGCAAAGTATTTATTGTATTGTACATGTATTACATTTTAATTTTACGGGAATCAGACAACTGGATCATGGAACAGGTGGACATTGCTTCTCCGGTCTGGAACTATTTCTACAGTACAGTTGAATCAACTACAAAAGCTAAATCTACTTTTGTATGGTTTTTCTATCCAGCTGAGATAACCTAGACACACACATGCTGATCACTACTAGGGGTAGAAGTTACTGAAGTTCACTCTCATTATGTACCAAAACTACAAAGTTATTAACGGCAAATAGAATATCTAGTCTCGTCTTCTGTTTCACTGGCAGTTCTGTCATGTCTGTTGGGTCTTTATCACTTTCCTCCTCTTCACTCTCTTCATTCCTGTGTCAAAAGAGAAAACGTCTGTTGAAATTCAAACTATATATTACATGCACATGGCAGACACAAATTTCAAACAATCTATGATGAGATAAATATGAAACTTGGATACTTGGGTATTTACGGTTTACCGGTATTTCCTCCATTAGCTATCATACATATACTAGTATACTAAGTAGTACTAGTAATTGCATACAATAAGAAAGGCTATCATTCATTATAAATGTAACAACTTAATAAAATTGACAGACCAGCATAGTTCTGTTAAGTGAGGTTTATACTTTTACTCAATAAAATAAATTACAACAGAAACTACGACTCGAGTAGAGGGCAGCTGGGCATCCCCGCCGCCCCCCTCCCCCTAGCAGTGACAGCAGAAGGTGAGGATAGCAAGTACAGTTTTCTGCATTTTAAGCTTAGATTACTTCACTAGCAAAAAAACAGGAACCAAATGCGTCCACAGGGCGTTGAAAATGATTCATAGTAATCATACATGCAACCACTGGCACGAAAATCCACGTAAAAACGGCAAATTCAAATCATTTGAGCTACCGGCATGCGGCATACAGAAACAACAGTGTTTACCGTTAATCATGCGGCCAAATTTGACATAAAAATACCCCAAAAACCACATAAAACTACGTAAAGACTTGGAAAAAGACATTACCTGGCATTTGGGTGGTAGAAGTGTCCGTATTTTGGCCCGATGCCGACGTAATCGGCTCCGAACTACAGCGGTCAGTAGCGACCGGGCCGCCGGCCGCCATCTTGCTTCATTCCCAAAACTGGCTCGCAATAGTAAAAGTATGAGCCGATTTCGGAACCCACCATGGCTCGAATATATGCGAATTTGGTACCAAAATAACGACAATCTCTTGAATTTTCCCACGATATAAGTGGCTAAAAATTTTTTAAAGGGTACCATCGTCCGCAATTTCGATTTGAAAGATTAAAATGTGAATATTTTCACCCATGGAAGTCGCACAAGCTGGCCACTTACATCAAGTTGAAGCTCGTAATGTTGGCTACAAATTGGCGACTATCTTTCTTGTTTACGAGTGACGTAACGCTCCATATTTGGACCGGAGCGGAGCCGGCCCTCCCCAAGTGCGTGACCGGGAAGTGGGTCCGCCTGCTCCCGAGGGCGAAACGCGCGTAACCCGATGGGCGATTTCTCGCTTATGGTTGACGGTATTTTAGTAAATCTTTCACAGATATTGAGTTAAGAACCTTCTTCAACTACTGATATAAAAATGTAAGCGATTTTTGACCGTTATGTATCAGATCGTACGCCTTGAATTTGGCTCATTTTTCGGTTTTGACGGGCCCGGAGAATAAATTTCGGTCTGTGCGCCACTCCTATTAGTAGTCTCTCCAAAGTACAGTAGCTAGAATTTTGCTGGGTGAAATTTAAGAATTTTACGGTATCTGCCTGCAAGGCTCAGGTGGATTGCTTTGCATTTGTGGCGCTATCTCAACAGCAAGCTGTTAAAACTGAATATGAGGATTTGAGCTTGTTTAAGAAATATCTTGACGGGATTCTTTCAGCAGGTACGTTATTCCGATTGCACCACCTAGCAGTTCCGAATATCTATAGAAACTTAGACAGCCGTACCGTAATGATTAAGGTCTGAAACAAAATTACCAATTTGACCATAACAATCAATATGTAATGCTGGTTCTACATTAATAGCCTTTTCAGCAGTATGCTGTACAATTGTAGCTTATCTTCCCTGGCCATACCAAACCCTTAGAGAAATGATCTTATCATGTATGATATTTCTATATTGTACGCTAAACCGAAGTCGTATATTCAGACATAGATCTTTGTATATAATAAAGTATAACAGTTTAACATATGATTATGTCATTGAAATTTGAATGAAAATGATATGTGTGCTGTTAACACGTAAACTGTATATATGGGCCACTCTCAACCTGGGTTGCCATGTGACAAATGATTTTAAAAATTTGGCATTGACTGTAAGACTTAAAGGTCTCACAACTGGTTAATGATATAAACCTTCTCCCTGCTGCCTAACCCCATAACCAGTAGCTGCCTTAGGATTCGAAAGGTTAAGATACCATTTTGCAGTTTACCAACGGTGCTCCCTCCCCCCTTACCTTGAAAATGCCACACTGACAAGGAAAATTGTGTCATCCAAGTGCCATGATTTGTCTGCACATATCCCAGCCCTATTATAGCCACTGGTATATAGGGTAGAAGGGACATTAAGTGTGCACAAGAAATATGTAGCAATTCTGACCTCCCCTCCGTGTTCTGAAACCAGAAATCATACAGCACATTAATGCCTTCCCCGGGTTTTGTCTAGAATTACCAGGTGTATAAGTCACCCTTTATAATATGGTCAAAGAGAACACATTCGTTGTGTGCAGCGTGATATGCCAAAGGGCCATAAGAGCAGTTTCAAGTAATAAAAGGCAAGTCCAGATGATCTATATAATGACGGGCGACCACAAATGTTACAGGTACCAGTTGTACAAATAGTGTTAGAGTTTGGCTGAACATTAGCCTGAATTCAATCAAGCCTCCTGTGACCGCTCGCCGCCCTGTAACCGCCTCGCAACCCAAGCGGGGAGGGGACAGAAATCCCCGGACAGCTGGAGTTTGCGTTATACAGACTAGGCTGAACATTAATCTCCAAGCAGACGTAAGGTTCAGCTGTTTTCACTTAAGACACCTTAAGTCATGTAGGTAGGATGTTTGCTATTAGAAAACCTCCAGTGACATATTGTAGATTTTTTTATTTTTGCAGGGATTTAATTTTGCAGTTGGAGTAAAAAGGAGGTTTTCTTGTATAGTCACTAAAAAATCCCTGTGAACATTTCCCCCTTTACAGTTCTGTTTGCCACTCTTGTTCCATACTTGTTCTTCCAGTCTACTCCAAAACTATGAAGTAATTTTGGGGATATGATTACGATGTTCTGTAACGGCCACACTGCGTGAAATGGTACATTGAAAGTTTTGGACAGTCGTTATAAAGTAATCCATTTCTGTAGACATTATTGATGATGAGATGCCTTTCTCCATCCCCGTCTTCCCTGAGGACATCATTAAATACTTGCAACCACACTGCGCCGCTCATCCTGCAAAATTGCTGTTTGTGCTGCCAATTTCTAGTGATGATCTCAGCCACTGGACCGTGCTACGTACTGCTGCCCCCTTGAAAAAAATCAATGACCTGTTTTTGTGTAAATTTTCCATTCTCTTGCCCTTGTAACGACACGTAGTTGACACGTAGTTGAGCGAAATTTCCTTGGAGGGTGATAAGGTGCAGTCTTAGTAGATAATGTCATGTAGATTTATTCTGCATCTGTAAAAGGGGAGACAACAATGACATGTTGGCAGCAAGCAATTTAATGATTCGTTGTCGTCTCTATGCATTTTCCCTCATAACCAGGCCCTGTTCCTCCATCCCAGGACGGAAATTTGCTTCTTGAGACGGACAGAAATTTCACTCCATCCGTCCAAAAAAATCTGAACTTTATGTCATGCTGTTGATCATAATGTACATATATTTTTGTAAACTGAAAAGGACAGATTTAGTGACGAAAATTAACAATGTGTGCTCCCAAAGAATGAGTGGGATGGGAAAATTGAAGCTGGAGACAGCCCAGATCCTAACATATCTAACTAGAATTGTGAGAATGTTTGTGCCCCTTTTCACAATTCTATCCCTCCAAATTCAGATCCGCATTCTGAAAAAAAAAAATTGCCCCGCGCTTTATCGGATTGAGCTGTGTGATGGATGGGCAACTGGCCGCAGGTGTCAATACTTTGCGGAAGCGATCTTTCATTTCACGCCAAGACCTCGGCCGGCGTGTGAAGCGCGGCGTACAAGAAACCAACCCTCTCCGACGCGAAGCACTCTCTGGGCGGAGAAACGTATTGATTGATCGAAATGTCAACTGAAGGTTACGGGTTGCTAATCTGGGGGAGTCAAGGCGACAAACATGAACCGTTTCCGCCCTGCTCGGAAATATTCTCTGTAAACGACATTCGTAAGCCGCTTACGCTAAAAACATAATAACTACCAACAGGGGTGCCTTAATGTGGAATGATAATCCTCTTTTTTTGTCAGGTCACCACAGGAAGGAAGTTTTGACGGTGACCATGAGGGAAGGTTTATTGCCTCTTCGTGCCTCGACAAGCAAATATGATCAATAGGAAATAATCGGCTTAAGTGGTCCACAAATTTGATGCAAATGTCCGGTGACAAATTTCATTTATAATATGACCTAATAGCTGTCCGTTATTTTTGCCCCGTCATTAAAAATAACTGGACAGTTTTCTTTTACTTTGATGGGTAACATATATTTGTACTGTTTTGCTTGTAGTAGTTGTATGTTTTTCTAACCGTATATCTGAGTTTTATCTGAGCTTATTGTGACAATTCCCGGCTGGCTATTGGGTTCATCATGATCTGAACCATGGCCTGAGGTTTGGCTGTTTAATGCAGATTTTACTCATATTCATTAAGATCCATCCGCAAAACATTATTTCTGCTCGAGTGAACCATACTTACCCAGGGCTCAAATTAGAAACTGGTGCACTGGTGCACTTAAGTTAACCTGAACATTTAGCTGCACAGAAAACATTTCGGGTGCACAACATAAGATTAGGAATGTTACTTTGTCAGCAAAACTGAGTAATAAGACAAATACATCTAGATGAACTGGTGCACCCACAGTCAAAAATTAAGTGCACAGCTCCAATTTTGGGTGCACAAAAGTGCACATGCACCCAATATTACGAGCCCTGTTTCCAGAAATTGGTTTTGACACTTGTATTCGGGTGTCTTTGCATCACTTTTGCATGCTACGGCCGTTGTCACTTTGAAGAACGATTTCACTCCGTAAACCGTCCAATTTGTCTGCAAAACTTTGCTCCAAGTGTGGGGTGGTGGAAACCGTGATGTATTCCCCCATCTTCCACACTCCATGGGTTTTTTGTAGTCATTTCCTGTTGGGAGTTGCCCGATTTGTGCCGCCTCCATAAATACAGGCATCCGGAGACCTCAAGTGTAGCAAAGCACTTTCACCTTCAACTCCCGGCAACTCGTGCATGAGATGAGCCTCAAATGTGCCAGGAGCAAATACTTCAAAGGTGAAGTTATCCTTTACTCCTCCTAGGACACATTTCTCCGGCTAAAAGGACGTTTTACAGCGAGATGCTGGATATATTTTGATGCTGATGAAATGCCAAGCAAGGCGTTATGTGCTTGCTGTGAAATAGAAGTTAAAAGGGCAAGATCAACTCCTTTTTCTGGTCCTAAATCAATCGTTATTATAAATCTTTTATTTGGCTTCAAAGATTTACAACTTATAGACCAAATGTCACTCGTGTCTTCACCCTCTGCAGTAGAAAATAATCTATCTACACATGTAGACATATCCTCAAACTATTTTTTATTATTTTTTTGGGGTAACTCCTATCAGATGTGTTGCTGTAATGTTCAACTGCCTCCCCGATAGCCATAACATCCGAAAGGTCCTGACTTCAATTAAATCCGTAGTTCAAGGTGGAACGCTCTCTCCCTCATATCAGTGGGAAATGAATTCCAGAGGCGTGTAAGGTTTCTACAACTCCTCCAGGGCCCCTCCACTTGTCTCCAACAAATTAGTCAGCCGGAGGCTCTCCAATTTTCTGCAAGTTTCTGGGGGTGGACTTGAGGTTGGAGACTTGCAAGGCTGTCAACAGTCCGGGAGGAATTAGAGCTATGCAAGAAGTTCTGGAAGACAAAGTTACTATAGGACAATAAGACTGTTTTTGAAGGAAAAATGTAAGGGATTAGATCATACATCTAAGATGTATGAAACAGTTGGTTAGGTAAAGACTCAGGGCATCTTTAGTTCAAGACAAAAAATGTTAAGAAAGGTTTACTGATATCCTTCTATTAAGCAGTCTGAAAGGCAAAAAATAGTTTTTTACAGTATTTTTGTATATTCAAAGACATTACAATGGTTCAGAAATATCCCATTCTGATTAGGAATACTGTACATAACTTATCCCTGTGTAGGATCAAACAGAGACTACACATTTTGTCCATTCAGTGGTACCATTCTCTTCAGTATGCCTTTTCAAACAATTACTGCACCCTGGATGTTGATAAAGGTCATTGCAGGTCACCCTTCTCATGTCTAGTAGGTCAGAGGTCATCAGAAGCTAGCCAATGGGAACTCAGTGTGAGCAACTGCAGTGTAAATGGAGGGCATCTAGATTGACCTTTGAGCAAGGTTAAGAAAGGGTAAAGTAAGTCTTGTCTGCCTCTTGTTATTCGTAATCTTGCTGCACAAGTCAAGGATAAAGAAAAAATGGAGGGCACCTATGCAGCTTCTTTTTCTAGATTGACCTTTGAGCAAGATTAAGAAAGGGTACAGTATGTCTTGTCTGGCTCTTATTACCTGTAATTCTGCTGCAAAAGTTTAAGAGAAAATGGTGGGCACCTATGCAACTTCTTCTAGATTGACCTTTGAGCAAGGTTAAAAAAGGATACAGTAGGTCTTGTCTGTCTCTTGTTACTCATATTATTCCATATACATGTAACCTAATTTCCTGTATGCCATCAAAACATGCATTGATTTTGACCTGATCCCAGTAAAGAAGAGAATTCCAGAAGGCTGTCTCATGCACAGGACTGTCTCCAGGACCCATCCCTCCGTTCTGGGACGGAAATTTGCTTCTTGGGACGGGCAAAAATTTCACCCCATCCATCCACAAAATCTGAACTTCCTGACATGAAAATGTATTGATGTAAGCTTAGAATGACAGATTTAACAATGAAAATTAATGAATGATAACGTAGGCTTGCAAACAATGAGTGGAAGGGAAAAAATTAAAAGCTAGAGACAGCCTTTAGACAAGCAACTATGTACAATATGTTGAAGAAGCAACTGTTTGAGAGAGTGCTACTGTCGATATTGGGGCTGAATCAGCAAGTTTCAGCGAGGAAAACATAACTCCAGCTTCAAAGCACTGTATGTTTGAAATTTGTTTCCACATTTTATTAGATAAATCTCAAGGCTGGACAAAACACACAGAACCACATGTGTTTGATTGAATGCTTCTTTATTGATATTTACCATGCTTAGGGCTATTTAAGAAATCTGTATGCAGCTAGTTGATTTAGATAAGGCTTTGGAGATGACAAAAGCGTGGCCGGAGGCGTCCTGGGCTTCTTGGTATTCCTTGTCAACACTTCCCCCATCTGTTAGGCATCTCCAATCAAGCGGTATGTTCTAAATCTCTGGAATTCCTCCCTCATTTCCCCATACAAATTGGGAGAAGCCAGCCCCATGTCAGAAACATATGTATAGTGCCTGTGGTGGTGCAATATTTTTATGTTTTCAAAGTGGATTTTATGGTTATTTTGCCTCCTTTCCTATGGATACAGTAAGGAAATTGGATCGGGCTGTAGTGTTGGGAAAGAAATGCCTGTTTCTCGAAGCTGAAACACTGTGTGATTCAGGTCAGTTCTTCAGGCATATCGTACCCACTAAGGCAAGAATACAGCGGGCTCAGCTACAGCTACAGCTTGACAGACTCCCTTTGGATCACCGCCTCTTGTCTTTTTCCAGTGAACCTCCTCAAGCATGCGGGGAGAACCTACTCCTCTTTCATGCCACCTACATTCTAGGGGTGTAACCATTGCCATGGGTGCTGTGCAACAATTAGTTCACTTTTGAACATTCTAAAGGTTGGCAGTCCGAGCAAGAACAACTTCTTGAGCATTTTATGTCATTCTTGAACTGCACATATTTCAAGTGTCTGTCTACGGCCAAAAAAACGGATCATCCTCTTTAGACTGGTAACGGTAAGCGGCAGTTATTAAAGTGAACTAGTTTGGTTAAACCACGCTCAGTCTAAAGCGCGCCTAAGATTCCTCCAGTAGAACTACTGATAGCCGTAGCATCTTGGGTAGGGCTGCGTCCCGGTACGGGGTTCCGCGAAAATCCTCCAGGCACAGGTCCAAAAAACAGGATGTTAATGTACTGGTACTGTACATAAATAAAATCATACTCAAGTATGTACTTATTACAGGGATGAAGTTTAGCACTGGAAAAAGATGAAAACATTGTATCAGCGTTGAGAAATCAGCTCTATCTTTGGTTTAAGATACTGTAAATGCAGACATTTTTGCGGTGGTTTTATGTTCGCGTTTTTCGCGGTGAACTCTCAGCGCGAACTTAAAACCACCGCAAAACCTTTTGCCCAGCTATGACTGAAGCACTACTATTGTTTCAAACGCGAACTTAAAACCACCGCGAACACTTCATTTTCTCCCTATCGCAAAACATTTACTCACAAGAGTAGTAGGTTCCTTGCATGAGGTAACAAAAGTTAATGTACTGTGAACAACCCGTTTACTAGTACTGTTTCTGTCATCAGTGGAAACCATACATGTAGGTTATCTCGTGGGACCGTGACCTGTACCTGAACCTCTATTCCTGTACCTGGTGTTACATTTAGGTATGCAACCCTAACCCTGGTGTTGAGACCACACTTTTTCAACCACAGACCTGTCAGTTTCCTGTGGCGATCGCTACCAATCAGCTATAGCATAAACAGAGCCTGACCATGCCTGTTTTAGGCATTCTCTCTCAGTCCCCTGCCTCCTATAACTTCTCCACCACTGCCCACCCATAATGTGTTCAACTGCCAAGGGTATGTACCTGCAGCAGACAGCAGTCAAGATGTATGTCTTAATGCAAGGCAGATGGTAAAAGTTAAGAGGTAGGAGATAATTGGAATGGCAGACAACTGTTGCACTGTGCCAGACTCACTCTGCACAGGCCAGAAAGAGAAGTTAGGATCGCTGGTTTTCCTCAGTAGAAGTTTTGGAGATGTCACTGTCCTTGAATGCCCTGTAAAGGAAGGGCATGATCTGATGGTAAACTGTGGCCTGTCGGTGCCATTCCAGGGGAAATGTCTGTACTGTAGTTTCCCCAATTGCTGCATTCCTCCAATAAAAATGATTTCTGATACCATTTTTGGACCGTATACAAGCTTTTATTGATAATGTCCAACCGTCGTCTCAGAAATGGCATTATCGTTGCAATAACCCAGCCTGTATGATTGGTGTCTTGATATTGGTCAGCACTTATGTGCTGTTAAAGTCAAAGTCAACATTATTGGAATGTGGTCAGTATGTTTTTGTTGGGCAGGGCCAAGGTTTCATGATGGAGGTCAGAGGTCAGGTTCATGTCATAAAATGACAGAATAACGACAATCAAGGTATAACCATGCTGATTAATTTTCCTTAAAAAACAGGCTATTTCCTGTTTTCAATCTGAGCTTTAGGGCCAGTTTACACGAGGCACTTATGACGAGTGTCCTAGACTCGTTCTAGGACAAATGTCGCAGGACAGATTTTTTTGCCCGTGTAAATAGGCATCGCGACATGGCGCGGCCTTTTTCTTGTAGCGCCTCCTGTCCAACATTTGTCCAAGGACACTCGTCGTAAGTGCCTCGTGTAAACCGGCCCTTATACTACATTACTCTCAGGCTTTTTTTTTTAAATTATCCTTTTATCCAAATTATGCAAGAAGACAAGATAAAACATAATAGCGACATGATGCTTTTACAAGAATGATATTTTAACATTTTAGTTCTTGTGAATTTTTGTCTACCCTCATAATTGTGTGGCCCAAGGGCTATTGAAACAGATATGAGCACTGTCCTATACACCAAAAGGTGTACATAGAATGGATTTTAACTTTAGCTTGTAAAGGATATTAGACTTGATTCAAGAAATAACTGCTGTAACATGAAACACAACTGATCCAAGACACTATCTGGAACTATCAACATGTAGTCATGACACTTAAGATTCAGATGGAATATGCTTGTAATGGTTATAAATTACAGTTCTCCTGAGTTGAACTCTATGTTCGGGTCCTTGAAGTGCCCTTGCTACGCTTTGATATCCGCCCAAAATGTCTTCCCTAACCACATGATTTGATGAAAATAATGTGTAATCAGATGGTAGTGTCAGTTAGGCTGTATTAACATTCATACTGAACGTGCACTACCATTAGTATTCTTTGGCGATAAGGTTTTTTTGTCAGTTCGTCAACAAAAGATATGCCATAGATTAGAAGTTGATTATCAAGTACAAGTGCTAATACATGTTGTGATGATAATGGGTTTTTTTCTTAGATTTTAGTGGTATTCTGTTAATAACATTATGGTATAGGAATATGCAATAAAAGATCATTGTCATTTATTATCTTATTATCATTTTTAAGGTAAAGAAAAGGTTTCTGATAGTTGATTTTTATAAGGTATTGCTTTCTGGTAAAATACTTTTCAAATACAATTCTGGTTGGAAAAATCATATTTAATATTACTTCTTACTCTTTCCTTCTTGCTGCCTGGTCTGTCATTTGGGTTAATAACTTTTCCATATGACTTCAATCAATTTCTTTCAACCACTAACGATTTGGCTGTGAAACAAAAACGTCTCTGACTGAAAATTCAACACAGAGCCCCGAGTAGCAAACCAGGGCCAAAGGTTGTTCGATCCTTCGTTATGTAAGCTGACAGGCACGCCTCACGCGGTGAGCGCGCTTTGTGTGAACGCGCCAGATGGAGTAATTGCTGCCGCTTTTATTGGCAACAAAATGCATGAAAGCAGGTTGTGATGAGGTGCCCTGGTAGTCCATACAACACCTTTGCCCTGAACACTGTGTGGGACTTCAGGGAGGTTTGTTGTTGTTGGAGAGACTGGCAGTGGGGTGGATTATTTATATAGCACAGTTCTTCTCAAGGTAAGACCTCCATCTGTTAAACTAGACCTGTTTCCATGTAGTTTGGGTTACACGGTAAATAGGAGATAAACCCAGGGTAGATTTGGGGGAGAGAAAGGCCAAATATCCAATTATACTGTCTCAGAAAACCTTATAGAGACTGAAAAATGTTCAGCCGAAAAATGATGTGTAAACACCAGATTGGTTATAAGATAAGAGTTAAATGTATGCTTTTCTGTTGCATGGAAATACAAAATGTATATGTTATTATAAATCGTGAAATGTTTGTGGTTTCCACATTGCTATTGTTGTTTAAACTGCAAACTTGAAATATCCTGAATGTCTACTTTCCTCTCCTTCCAAAATCAATTTACAGTGTAAAGAGAATGGTGAAATGTACAAAAATAGTCAGTCACTAGTGGACAAGTATTTCATATTGTACTAAGTATCCCCTAAATACAGCTTGTCACCCGTTTAAGAAGGGACCTGTGTATGAAATTAATATGCAGCTGATGACAGGGGTATGAGAATCACTCATCATCCATCAAAAAACGACTTGTCATGTGACAGAGAGACATTTTTGTTATGTGCTCCACCTGTTTTGGATTGTAACCTCTGTCCAGATTATTTTGTGCATATCAGTACAATACTGTACAGTTATTTTTGTGGGGTACTGTGCTTTCTATCCAAAGGATTTACTTTGTGTCACAAAGATAAGTACTTCTGTACCATACATAGTGCGACTGCCTGTGAGTAGCTTTTCTCAAGAATACAATTTCTATGCTTACGAATATGTAAATCATTATTCTATTGTAAAGATAAATGTAAAAATTACATATTCAAAAAGAACACACAAACTGTGGTCTTTTGAACACAGCTTGAGTCAGCAACTAACACAATTTTACAGTTACTGTTATCACATCCTTAGATACGGAAGAAATCATAATAAATGTAAGTATTACAATTTGACATATCGAAAAATATTACAGATATTGTATGCTTTTGAGTAAACTTAATTGAGGGAACAGAGTTAAAATCTTTAGAGTTTTACAATTGCCCTCCTTCTAACTTCTTGAATATGATGATAATAATAATAATAACTTTATTGCAAATTCATGCCTGGAGGCTAATTGCAAGAATACATTGAAATGAGATAGTGATAATAATAAGTACACAGTAATGAAATCAACACAAAGTAAAGTTGTCAACTAGAGCTACATCTAATCTAAACAATTGCTATTGGGTTTGATTTCTTTTTTGTGTACAGTGGAATATGAAATTCCCTACTGGCCGGGGTACAGCCGCACTGTGAACTAATTAGCTGGCCACGTTTTCAATATCTTGTCCTGAGTGATGACCAGTCCAGTGGCCGGAGTCAGATGGATAGCGGGATATGATCTCGCTGGCGCCAAAGTCTCGTCTTCCTGAGCCCACAAGACGGGAGGTGAATCGTTGAGCGAAGTCAGTCGATGGTCGTATCTACTCGCCTATTAATATTACCACAGGCTGAAGAATGTCTTTAACTCATGGGGGGATTTGAGCCCTTATATGCTTAAGAGTGGCTGTTATATCGGCTAAGCAGAGAGTGGGGCTGAGTTAAATGGTTCTTTGCTGTTCAATTTGAATCGAGGCAGCATGAAAATGGATATTTGGAGAGAATGTTATTGATGGGCATGTGGTACCAATAGCATTAGGTTAGCAGAAATGGGAAGATACATTGGGAAAATTGATTATGCTGTAGCTATATTGGGATAAAGACCTTGGCCTTTGGAAGTGTATATAAATCTACATTTGTGTAGGTAAAAAATCTTGATAAGTATACTGTAGATCTCGAAATGTTTGCAGTGGTTTTGTTTTCTCAGTTTTCTTGAATCTGCCAAGATGCATTTCCAACGTATTACAATGCACTACAAAATTGTTTCAACCGCAAACTTTAAAATCACAGTGGTGAAAACCTCATACTCCCTTTTACCATGAACTCAAGTCCCTGTGAAAATGAATGCCTCTACAGTGGGATAAGGAAGTTTAAAAGTCTGTGAAGGGGAAAGGAAATGTTTGGAGGATCGGAATGCCGTTGTGATTACAGGGGTTGGCAAGTTGGTTTTACCAGGAAATGTATCTCCAGTTCTGTGGTTTTCCAGGTTTATTGATGCTTGTATTGATAGATGTTGCTGCGGCTAGATGTCTATCCACGAGTTCCTGAGTGTGCCCTACTTCATTCCTGTTGGTCAGCGAACGAGAGATAAAAACCTGGTTCTAAAACCCAATACACACTGATTGCAGGATTACTCTCATTTTACAAGCGAGTGCCAGAGAACAGTCGGTTAAGATGAGCAGACCCGGCCGGTCCTATCACCCAATCTCTGCCAACAAGAGGAAGGAAAGTGTTAACATTCCCAGCAGTTCCTTATCTGGGAGCAGTAAACCTCTAAGTGGACGGTTGGCCAGACTCTATCTGGGCTGTTTTGCTGTTGAGTGGACACTAAAGGCTTGGCCGTACTTTGAAGTCGCTTCTGGGCCGGGGTCGTGGCACGGAATGGAATCAGATAATGCGGAGTAAGAGGATAAAAGATGGCAGCTCGGCTCAACATAAATTTGCATACCTTTCAAGCCAGATGCAAGTGACTTCTAGTATATGACAGCGTCTTTGAGTGATATGCTAACGTGTGTACAATTAGGCAAAGCACATACAGTTAGGAATATACTGTGAATTCATTTATCTTTGCATGAGCTTAATCATGGTAGAAGGGAAAATGAGGTTTTCTTTTAAGTTTGTGTTTGAAACAAGTCTGTATTACGGTAGTCATACATTTTTGCGGTGCCATAAATTTGTGGCTTAATTAGCCTCCTATCCGAACACTATGTTATGTTATGTTATGTTATGTTATGTTATGTTAATTAGAGGTCACTGGGAAAGCTGGGAAAATAAAACCACCGTGAATATTTCAAGTTTTACAGCACTTTGCCTGAGCAAGTCTTTTGCCTCCCTCTTTGTAGCTAAACTTTAAGACAGTGTAAAAAGCACTGTAAATGGTCTGCAAGAGCTTCATACAAATGGGCAACAGTCTGTTATCTCAGTCGCTTGGGGTCCTTTAGACGGGAGGATCCTTGAGCTATAGATTGGAGGATCTTTGAGCTATAGATTATCGTGTTTGTGATGAGATAGCGGCTGCTTTTTTACAAGAGGCTCAAGAGATGGTCAACGTGATAGTACAAATCCTGACAAATGCCCTGAATAATGCTATGTATACTGTAAATAACTTTAATATAGCGGCAGGAAAATATAGCGGTTGGGGGAAAATGGAGTAGGCACGGCACTTAATTTTAACGTTGGGAACAAACATTACTGTATCAAGTATTAGTGATCAAATATTAGCAGTGATGAAATTTTGGCTGTTGACTAGTGACCGTTAAATCAGCAGCTGTTAAGTTACAGTTAACAAATCAAGAATTACAGTACCACTGGATAAATTATATGGTTAAGCGATATATTGTATTCATTAATTTACCATCTTGCTTATGTTTTCAAGTCTGTCTTTTTACTTATAAACATCCACACTCATCCAAAAACAACATTAATTGTTACGTAAATATTTAGTAAGAATTAAGGTATAGGTTACCGTTATCTTTGTTGTTATTACTAGTACATGTACATTAGCCTGCATTAACAGTCTATACAACTCCATTTTGTACTTAGTATTCTGTATACACTGTTAGGTCTCAGTTAAAGTAGAGCTTTCAGACTGTAGAAACAGCTGTGTAACAAGACACTTTCTATATAAACTGTACTGATGTGTACAGACAAGTCAAGTGGTTTAATGTACATACAGAGTGACAGGTTTGATTGTGGTGATTTGGTCTTGGTGTAAAGTCTATCAAGTTCGTATTTGTGCATTCAGACTGTGTCTTGAAGAGATGGCAAAGAATATTAAGAGAGCTTGACTACCTACAGCAGTCTGAAGTATGGACACAAATGATACATGTACATGAACATTTCATTAAGGATGCCAAAAATAGTTACTCAAGCAACTGGATAAAATTTTGAAACAGTCAGATGTCAAAAATATCATATTCCATATTATATTTGTTGTTGATTGTAACTGTATATTTCGAGACTAATGAAGTCTTTTTCCTTCTCTTTTTTTCCGGTCTGCCGTGGCTGTGACAACATCATCCTACAATTCTACATTATCCTGATTTGTGATGTGCTGCCTCTCTTACCATGTTGCTTCGCTTTGATCCTACAGGTATGTTTACCATATTTTTGTCCTATCTAGCAATAGTGTATTAGATGTTTTTCTTTTGGTCAATTTACACTGTGGCCTCCCTTGCTCCATTCTACATGTATAATCTTCTGTCAGGATGATATTTTAAGTTCAGCGCCATGTGCCTCTGTTGCCAAGTAGCTGACTGAAGCAATATGTGTCAGTGACTGTTTCACTTGTTTTGACTTTTATGGACTAATGTCACAGAATTAGAAACTGTAAAGTGAGTCGCAAAGATATGGTTATATCAGTAGGGGTGAGTGACGCCCGTAGCGCGACGGCGAGACATCTGCAGTCGCGCCAGGTGGTATGATCACAGCGTGCTAAAACTGTTTATACGAGTGTGATTGTTAAAATACACCTGTTATTAACTGTTGTTGTCCCTGTATCAGCCGCTCGAAATAACTGCGAAATTATGATTTTTGTATACTGATGACTTGAGATTGGATGTCACCACCTTTATTTTCCAGCTGTTTCAAAGTCTATCCGCTATCAGGAAAAATAAGACTGATCTCCTATATTTCATGTATGCTAGGGGACTCCAGTATTCTATTATTGTACTAGGGTTTTGATTGAAAAAAAAGGGGTTAAAGTAAGTTTCCCCTCCCCTTTTAATAGAATAGCTCTTGCTTTACTTTGCGTATTATGAATATGAGTGACATGTTTGTAAGTTGTAAGTTTGACAAAGGATACAGAATACTTACCAGTCCTTAGTTCGTGTGTAAACTTACAGTTACAGTTCCAAGAGCCTGTACGAAATCTGTTTACCTTTGATATTGCTAAATTAAAACTCCTTCAAGTTCAAGTTGTTCAAATCACTTTTGACTACAGTTACTTTTCGAAAGCTTCTGGCTTGACTGTTTAGCCAAAAGTATGTACGTGTACTAAATGACTGTACTTTTGATCCTGCTTCAAACGTAAAAGGCTTTCAAGTTGTTTTAAATCACTTTTGACATCCTGTCTTCATCATATGTCAATGAATAGGTACACAAGATAACAGTTACTATGAGTCACTGAAGAAAGACAGTGGATGCTATCTGAAATGTCTGACCATTTACAAATCTATCTAGTTGCTTGAGTAAGTGTTATCATCCATACCTGTGTCAATGACTTTTGACTGTTCTGTCCATATGAATAGTTTCAAGCTCAGAACGTCATTAAGTACATTTAAGATATCCTGTGGATTTAGCTATTAACATTGTTGGCTGTTGGACAAAAGCCTTGGCCTGTCTGGGTGAGCCCCTGGTCTCCTTGAACATGTCAGAGTGGTTGATACCAGCTGTCAGAGTCTACAGCAGAGAGGCCGCAACACCCCCCTCCCCCACATGTAGGTGTCTGCGGAGTTCAAGTGCCTGTGTTTGCAGAGGACTTGTTGTTACAACACGCTACCGTGTGTAGTACTGTGTACACTGTTTGTTCTGCAGTGTTTGTGCCAACGTCCAGCACTCTTGTTCAAGCCCTCTTGAGGTCATGATGTAGTAGAATGCTTCAGTTTTATGGGTCAAAGTCCTCGTGATTTCTAGTACAAAATTTGATTCAAACAGTAAATCTGAAAATAAATGCAAAATATACTTACTGTATTTTCATTTTTGATAGTGTAGAATTTAGATATTCTTCGTACTTTTATGAAACAAATGCACTGACATTGCAAGGAAGAGCAGATATAACCATATCTTTATGGCACACACTTCATTTTCCTATGACCCAAATGAAAAGAAATCACTTCAGTAGCTGAGGTTGTAAAGTTGACTCATTTGACACCCAGAAGTAGGTCGTAGGAAGGAAACAAGGTTACCCTAATTAGGAGCTTGACTGGAGAGCAACTTGAGTACCAACACAAACCACCTGCCTCTGGTTGCCATGGATACAAGATGAGAGACACCTGTAGCCAACAAGGGTGTGATGAAGGATTGAAGCCAGACTTAGAAGCTCCTGGTCATTTTCTCATAAAAAGTCAAGACTTTCGTAACACAGTGTTTGTAGCTTTCAATGACTGCCTTAGAATGGTTTGAAAATTGCATTTATTTGTGGGTGGACTTGTGGGCAGACAGCCTAACTAGAAGAGTTGTAGATAGATCTTGATGGTATTTAGTGTATGGGTAGGTGTCAGCAAAATAAAGGACAAATTCAACTGTGTGCCCCCTAGTGGTTTTCTCTTATACTGCAGAAGAACTTCCGGTTTTTACACCCCATGTCCTAGTCAGGTCATAGTCATGATTTTTGGGTCGCAGATTAGCTTTGGTCTTGGGAAAAAGTGGTCTAAGTTTAAATCTCCTAGCAGGTGTTTTTGAACTGCAGGTGCTTTTTTGATGGAGACATGCTATGATCATGATTTTTGGATCGCAGATAGCTCTTGGTCTTGCATAGAAGTGGTTTCAGTTTGGGCCCCCTAGCAGCTTTTCTAGAACTGCAGAGGTTTCTTCCCAAGACTTTTTGGGTGTAGATTACTACCACATACAAAACTGTAGCCTTTATCAGCTAGGCTCGACCCCTCTTGTGGGTCTGGTGCCTTGAGAGCCAGACCAATTAATGTAGGACGGACATGTTTAGTCTGCAGACAGTCAGGCCTGCCCTGCCTGCTGGGGAGGGAGAGTGGTGTCAGGGAGGCGATGGGAGATACTGTAGATGCAGAAATGTTCACGGTGGTTTTATGTTCGCGTTTTTTGCGGCGACAGTTTCACTGCGAACTTAAATTAAAGCCACCGCAAACATTTTTGTCCAATGCAGTAGCAATATGTGACTACAGCGCTGCCTTGAACTTAAAACCACCGCAAACACTTAATTTTCGCCTTAGCGCGAAATAAAAACCATGCAAACTTAAATGCATTTACAGTATGTGGAGGGATAAATAGATGTCGGCTGTGCTTAACCCCCTGAATGTCAAGTGAAGATGTGTAAGTGATGGAAGCACTACTGGGTGTAGTCCATAACACTTTTGAGGTTAGATGGCATGTTTGGAAGAGGTTGGATTCAGAGCTGTCTCCAGCTTTGGATTTTTTTGTGGTCGTTGCTTGGGAGGCCATGTCGTTAATTTTCGTAGTTGAATCTGTCATTTTAAGCTCACGCAAATACATTTTCATCAATATCATGTCATAAAGTCCAGACTTTTGGACGGATGGGCAGAAATTTTTGGTTGTCTCAAGAAAATTCACGCAGGGATAGGTCCTGAAGACAGCCCAGGTTTGATTTCTCCCGGGTTTGTCTATTTTGCACATCAAAAGCTGGGGTATTTTGTCATCAGCAGTAGGGTGAAGCATGTTGTGGTAATGGCAAGGCTGTAATGAACACCCACGAATGTGGTCTGATCCTGAACTGAAGCCAACCAATGTAAGGAAGTACAAGCTTGCATTCAAATATTCCCATTTCCAAGGCACATTAGATTTCCCTCGAAACCCTACTAACCTAACAGAATTTTTAGAAGTCAGCTACAAAATGTACATCCACTCCCAGCTTGTTGCTATGAAGTTTTTCTTTTTATACAAATCCTCTACATTTTTCAACCATCTGTTCTCCTAGCAATGTCCAATTCTCTCATTTCTTTGGCATATGCATTTTAGAATGCTTCGAGGCAGTATCTTTTGACTAACAGTTATATGCAATAAGCACATCAGTATCTACAGTACAAATCAAACCCAATAGATTGCTTTATGACAAACTTCATAATAAATATGATGGGTAGAAAAATTCACATTGTATGCCTCAGTTGTCCGTTGCATGTAACTGTAATGTCCACACAAAAGATTTGACGCAATACTATTTTGACAACTTGACAGATAGCATCCACCCCCTGCTCTGTAATAAAGATTTGTGGATTTGTCCATTCTTTCAAGTGACATATCGCACTGCATACACCTATGCAGCAGGAGATGAATGTATACTCGGGAGGACTGGATTCTCCTCTGTTGACAGAGTGAACATGTCAGTTTTGACATTTAAGTCCAATAGATCGTCTCGCAAACAGAATATCATTCTTTGATCTGCTTGCAAAGAGAGTACATCCCCAGTCGTGATCCATCTCCGAGCCAAAACCGCAGAGTATGTGTCAATCATTCTCGATACCTTTCCAAATGAAAGTCGCTCCTTCGATGCATTGTTGCCAGCAGTCCCACCTATTAAAGTGTACAGTGCTGTTATTAAAGCAAAGCGCATGCAGCGATAGTTAGAAAGACCTTCAGGGCTTTGATGCTGCTATGCTGATAAGGTTGTGAAGTCAGGATTTTCCCCTGTCTGTTCTAACCACCAGATCCAATCAACCATAGTAATTGCCTATCTCTTTCCCCATATCCTACCAGCCCTGCGGTAATTTCACCTGATACGTTCCTTGTTGACTGGAATAGGGGATTACCTTTTTTCCAGGATGCTGGTTGCAGTATGTGAGTTATGTGTATTGTTGCATCACAAGTGGCAATATCTGCTGCTCTCCAAGCAGAGGTTAGGTCCCAGATTGTTTTAGATGTCTTTTTCTTGGACTTTCTATTTTGTCAGTTTTTCTAGGCATATATTGGCCTTATAATACTGAAACAGTGACAAAAGTAAGAAAGGTCGACTAGAAAGATGTCCAAGACACGCCAGAGCCTAACCTCTGCTTGGAGAGTAAATATCTACATTTACAAGGAAGTTTTGGCCACCATATTTATACAACAGCTGCATAAGAACACAGATTCTTATTAATCCCCCTTTTTTACATAGCTCGTATGTTTTCATCATGTATATCTTATATGACCATCAACTCACCCATGTGTGAAATTAACAGCTTGCGTGCTCCCTTACAGTATACAGTGTAATTTAATGTAATTCCGATACTTTGTAACGCTCCTGGAAACACAGTTTAGAATGAGGGATACGGTAAATGTTGCAATTTTTGTAGTGCTTTAATGTTCGCAGTTTCCGAGGTTAACCTTTTTACCGCAAACTTGAGACCACCGCGAAAATGCCAATTCTGTCATCTGCCTGCCAAAACACTTGTTTCAACCGCAAACTAAAAACCACAGAAAACTCTTCTGTTTTTTTCTCTACCACAAAATTAAATCAAATATTGCTTTGGTAAAGTTCTTTCCAACAATATACAACAACCTCTCTAGTCTCCAATGAGCCGTTCCAAGAATTGTTGGCACACCCACCAATGAGACTAACCCCAGAGGGCGCTCAGCATACTGTTGTGTTTCCATGGCAACCTATTTTGAGCAGCCCTCCATTTGGTACCTGTCACGACCCACAAGTGGAATTCCGGCAAAAGCCAGAAAACCCCAGGTGGTGGGAAAACACTGGCTGGCAGGTTCAAATCCTCGTCTGGCTTCCGTGGAGTCTGACTTACACATCCAGTCCAAGTACTTATAGGTGAGACAATGAGCGCGAACTTGACTTTGTAGCCCTCAGATCAGATAATCGACTAGTCTTGCTAAGGAAGGCGTAGATAGTATAAGCCTTTTGCGATGCGAACGATGGGATATGTTACATGTGGTTTGAACTGTGGTTTGAGCTTTTCCTAATAGTATATCTAGCTGGCAGGGATGCAAGAAGTGCTCTGTTGGTTGTGTTAGCTGTTGGGGAAAGCCACTACATAGTGTGTGTTGTAAGTATAGTGGTTGTGTCAGTATAAACAGGCTATATATATATTAGTCTCTAACAGACTAACCGCGCCGGCTATAGGGAGAACATTTGCCGGGGGACCTTGGCCATTGGGGGTTTTCATTGGCAGGCACAGTTGACCCTCTCTCCGTAGCCGACTCCCTTCATAAAATTGACTCTATTTGGCCAATTTCTACTATTTTCCCAGTGCCGCGGAGGCTGGTAGAGCCTATATATATATGAATATAGGACCCGACTGTATGGGTGGGGGAGTATGTTGGCTATGTGCTGATTTATATTAGCTGTGGTGTGCATTAAAACATGTCCTGGGGAAATGTAAACTAGGACGACATGGCTACTCTGATGTTGGTGGGTGGGTGGAAAGAATCAGGACAAGGTTAGGGTGTTGTGTTTCCTTTAATCTTGACAAACAACCCTGTAAATTCTTTAAGAAGAAGGGCTTAAGAAGAACATGGTCCGGACAGTTGTCCAGTGGAGAAGGTCAGTATCCTTTTTTGAGGAGCAGATAAACAATAGATCCAAAATTCTTTTTATACATCTGTGCACCTGCCAATGTAAACCCTTGTAGTAGAGTAAAACTAAAAATATGCCAGAGGCCATAGGACTATTAGGAGTACAGTTTACTACCAAGGCATATTAGTCAGTCTATTTGGCCAAATTTTATTTTTCCAGCGACCCATGTAGTCTGGTAGAGGATACCATTGATAGTGTAGGACATGACAAAGTCTGTGTCAACAGCTATAAGAGACCTTCTCTATATTTGAACAGACCTATTTATACAGCTATCATCAGTTATCATCATGGTTGAGCCTAAACATGTGACATTGCGAGACAATGCCATTAACTCAGACAATCTCCCGAAAAGAATGGTATCAGTAGAAGAAAATGTATGCAAATGACGCTACAAGAGTTATCACTTGACAGTTTAGTTCCTTTCCCCCCACTAATTAACCGCTATGATAAACGAGTTAGGTTAGAGGGTCGCCGTATCAGAGACACCAGACCATAGACCTGGGGGGATATCGTAGTGCCATAACCTATTTGCATAATTGTGAAAAAATAGGACAGATGTATATCTCCTTGAAAGGAATGTGCCCTCTCTTGTTGTCTGGGAAAGGACTGACCCATCCAGATGTTGACAGTGACATTCATGAATTTCTGGACTGTGTCCCAATCATCCCACCCATAGTACTGTACATCTATTATTAGCCGGAGAGAGATACCCCTATCTTTAGCGCCGACTACAAAATTGTGTTAGGATTGATAAGAACAGCGTATCTGTCATACTCCATTGTGTGAAGGGATTAATAAAGGTGGCAGAGAAAGCGGAGAGTCCCTGGGAAGAAAAGCTCAGACAGTGCAGTTCTCTAAGGGGTTTACCTAGATGTCTTCTAGGACCAGATTGCTATGCAATAACCCAAGTAGATTGCTATGCAATAAGCGGGGAGGTCAAAAGGTGAGGGTTTAATGTACACATGACGTACATGTAAGAGAGGTGGGAAGTAGTGCCGTTTGTGGGAGGGGGGCGCCCTCTGTAAGAAAGCACAATCGCCCTTGTCATTCATCTGTGGGCAGCTCTGATAGTAACTGTATGTTGAGCTGTGACACTTGTGTTGGTAGAATGTCCGTTGACATGTGAGAGTCATATCCAAGGTCACTTCACGCAGGACAATGATTTTTCCAGCTGTCCCAGTGGGCAGGGGATGACATTCTGACCAATTTTGGCCAAGGTCAGCTTACAGACTACCCATTAATGGCATTATGTTCATGTGTAATACACAGCAAGTGGTGTGAACCCCTGAAGATTATGATTTGCATTTATTCTAACTGAAAAATATTCTGAACACGAGAGCATTGACTGATAAAATGCAGTAACAATGTGGAAAAAGAAGGGATTTGGCTGTTTTGTTTAAAAACTGATCCCGGAAACTTCAAGAAAGCAAACATGATGTATTTACATGTACATGTAGGGTAGAGAGATTATTTTGGACTAAAGTTACCAAAGCAATACTTGTGGAATCAAATTAGTCAAGAAGATGAGATCTTGCTGCCAGCAATCTTTGAAACTGTTAACACAGGACACTGCATCATAACTTGAGGGTGAAATGTGCAAACCTTGTGCATTAAGCCATCCTCCACACCCTGTGACAATGCCTGGAGTGGAAATGCAGCTCTTTCCTAACCCACTTACAGGACAACAAAGTAGGTCTTCTCTAGCCTGGGGGCAATTATCGTCTTCCACTGCTTCCAAAAAAGAAGTCAAACCCAAAAAGCATAGATTGTATTCCGTAGTAGTTTTTAGAATAGCCATGTGTTCTACTAGTCAACATTGTTAACTCTCACTATCTGTACAGTATACCCTTGCTATGTATTGTTTCATGTTGCAATTAGCCTTCGGGCAAGAACTTGCAAATAAAATTTATTATCATTATCCATCCTTCACATGTGTCTCAAAGGCCTCCTCTTATAATATGTCTTGGAGTAGGTGTATTAGATCTTTGTCCAGACAGAAGTGTTGGAGGAAGGAGTAGCCATCAGGGCATCAATAGCTACTTACAATTTGCAGAAAACAGTAAAAGATTGCAGGTAAGAATATACCAACAATTTTGCAGGATGAAAAAAATTCAGGCTTGGATAACAAGTTAGGTATTTTAATTTTTACCAGTTTGCAGAGATCATTCTAGTATAAATGTTGCATAATAACACAATTTGAATGAGATAATGCCTAGAAGCAAATCATAAACTCAAATTCACATCATATAAAGGTACATTTCTGAGTTACAAAGCTATCTGTGATGATAATTTACGTTTAATCAGGCTGAAAAGGTTGTGGGACAGAAACATTATCCTGTGTAGTTGTAGAAATGTCTCTTTGAGATCTCAGTAGTTTAAAAAAAAAAGGGCCGACTGCAAAGATGAATGGTACTACAAATCTTGTTTGATGTTGTCTGAGGCTGTTATCTCTAAGATGTACATGATAGATGGTACTTCCCCTGAAGGAAAATTGGCCATTTTCCTAAGCTCTTGCCCTACTTTTGCTATGTACTTTTTATCTTTCACTCACTTCCAACAACCTAATAGCTTGGGTATATCAACTGAATGTAGTTTAACCAATGACAAGACATACAGATTCATGTATCAAAGGATACTTGAAGTTACTTTGGATTCATCTTTATTCCATCAGAGGATACAATTTTGTACGGTTTCTCACATCTGAGATTTCCTCTGTATTTGTTGAATGTTACTGATATATCACAGTGATTAAATGGTATATCCAAGGATAGGATATTACTACACAAAATGTATATGATGTCCTTGGTATATCTAGTAATTTGTCTGAAAACAAGAATTGGTTCAGATCCTGGCAAAAGTATGTATTCGCTGTTGGTATACAGTATGTTTATTGAGAGACAATACACACATGGAATACACACCTGTCTATTTCTAGACTAGTAGTTAAAATTTCACCTGGGGCATGCTGTTTTCAAGGTACATTGATGAATGTTAGACATTCAGACAATACAATCTCTACTGTACAACTGGATAAGATATTACTTCCGGACACTTGGAGATACCTCCATCACTCTTCCTCAGCATCAGTAGATATAAATGGAAAAAAAAGTTACACATATTTTTTTCCTTGCAGTGTTGACTTGATTCTCTCAGTTCAGAAATCATTTTTGATTTCGGATCTATTTTGGAAAGGAGGTCCATTGGCTTTTGTGTCCTTGATAATAGCTACATTTTTTCTAAATGGTCACCTAAGAAGATGCACAAAAAACAAAACAATTATCACCTACTTGTGCCAACACTTTGACAAAGAATGAAGACAATTCCAAATAGATCATCATGACAATGGGAATTCCAAGGTGATCACAACCTCATTGTCTTCTTCAGGATTGTCTCCAAGAAGATTGAATGGAGTTGACACCATGTGTGGCTAGGTCAAACCATCTGTATATCACTCTGTACCTCTCCTTAACATGTAATATTGTATAAGAAAATGTACTGTATGATTTATATGTACAGTCTGTATGTATTTATGTATTTACTGGATAAAGTTTAAGAAAAATGTGTGGCTAGGTCATGGGTTTTGATCTTAGCTATACAATATGGCAATGAGCTGAATGGGGTGGTGCTAGAAATTGTAGAATGACATCTATGAACAAGGATGTAGATGTCAGTAGCAAGGTTCTGTCCAGTTTGTACTATAATATCGTAGACCAAAAAATAAAAATCGAAGCTAGGTAGGGCAACATTAGTGCAGAAAAATTGATGCAACAAAGCCGCTAGTTTGTTTACATCCATCTTGGTCTTGGTATCGGGTACTGGGCAATACCCCTTTGTTGGAGTAAAGCACCCAAAGGCTACCAACCTCAACTAGCATTGCTTGAACCCAAAAATGAGGGGACCTTGGTGTAGGCTGTTTTTTTGTATTGCTTGTCAATGCAGGAAATGTGAAATAGTAAAGCAAAGTCAACAAAGTTAAGACATTCAGGTTGTACCATGTAAACATACGCAAGATTACAGTAACTCAAGCAACTGGATAGATTTGTTACAAGTCTATCCAGTTGCTTGAGAAACTGTTATTTTGCCAATTATAATTTGCAAAGGTCTTAAAATATACCTGTAAAATGTTGAATGAAATGAGGATTTCGCTGTCAAGAATATTTTCAATTTTGGCACCAAAATCCTACACTGAGTAGCCTGGATGCCAGACCCCCAATCTTTGAAATATACCACACGATGGATATTTTAGAGTTTGGGGGTTTGGCTATACACTGAGAACCTTTAAAAGATAGCCCCTCCCCTGAAGTATGCAGATATTTAAGGTTAAAGGGAGTTTAAGGGCTACAACCATGACATGAGTCAAGTGGAGCAGCCAGGTGAACACACCGCCCAAACATGCGGACAAAAGAAGTGTTTCTGATGGTGGTGTGTGGCCCTACAGTGAGAGTGTTTTGCAAAGAGCCCATTAAAATAATGCAACAGCTGGCCTAGTGCACTAGTGTCAAAAGATACAGGCGAGGCTGGTAGTAAGGCACTTGTTGTATTGGCAACATGTGGGACAAACTTGGATGTTGTAATGTTACAAAAACTTGTTTTTGTTGTCTGTTTGTCAAACGTCTTTCTTGTATATAGAGAGACTAATAGAGAGAGAGACTCCGAGTTTCTGTCGACAGATATGCCAGACATATATGTTATATACCTGTACAAGTATGGGCCCGTAATATAAGTTATATGTCTATGTGCAGAAGGAAAACTTCTCTATATTGGTGCCTTTTCTTCTTCTTTTTTCTTCAAGATAGATTTTGTCCATGCAATACTGATGTTTTTTTCCATGGTATATTTCTTTCCATAAAACTCTAACAATATACGTATGACTGACTAGTTGATATCTATAAACAGATAATTGATAAATAGTTTAAACAAGTTGGTAAATCACTTGATAAACACTTATGTTTACTTACAGCTTTCTGAATGGTACTGTAGCTTATCACCCGTTATCTATGTGCAGAAATTAAGGCTCCTTATGTCAACAAATCCATACTTAAAGGATTGCACAATGCTCAAGTAGAGTATTCTAATGAACCACCTGTAAAGCTCCGGAGGAAATTCTATCTTCACTATTGTCTTCGGAAAGCTTTTCCTTACACCCATCCACAAATCTCAGAAATCCGTGTTAATCTTAGCCTTTTGAAAATGTCCACAGTTACCGTGGTGATGTACTTGTAATGTTACACGACTGATTTAATTTCAGAGTGCCAACAGTGTAAAATTGGAACTGGAACTCCCCCATTTACCACTGCTCTGCTGGCTGCTGGATGGTTGTTAAGCAGGCCTCCCCGTTAATGCCAGGGTAGCGAAGAATCCGGGTCTTGTAATTGTTCCAGTCCGTCGACAAGCACTTGGTGACGTGCCGCGAATGCTAAAAGTACACGGTGTGTGCTGTTTTTGACAAATTGTTTATGCCGATGGTTAAATTGCTGTTATTTGTGGTGAACTGAAGAGCTTCTTTGCTTTCCGCAAACCTGTATCGACTAGACGTTTTTACCGGACAAGCTTTGGGCAAGTATTGTTCCTTTGTGGTTGTACAGATTGCTGTAGTGTTATTGGTTCGGAATGTCCTGGAGAAATGTATATAGAGTTTTATAGGGAAGCTTCCGTGAATATTCTATGCTAGCATAGACACTGCCTGACATAAACTTAGCCTACATTGCAGACCCCGTCAGATGTTTATTTTATTATTTTTTTAAACAACTACGCACAATTTTCTGATGGCTACCAGGTTCTGATGACTTGCAGAGGCGTGATGTCTGTCTGTTATCTAGAATATGGCCTATTTCAGCGGCAACATGGCAGTGTTTTTAGTATTGCCATTCCTAGTTGATATCTAACATACATTTATATTCATTATAGCCAAGAAGCCAAAATTCTGGAAGAAATGTCTATTTTTGTAATTGTTTGGCAGTTAATTAAAGAAATTAGTCCATGTAGCATGTGACATATTGTTAGATCAGCTTTAGAATAACAGGTTTCGCAGTTTCCTGAATCCTCAAGCCTTCAGTCGTGAGTGTCTGTGTTACATTGCCTGATTGTGTGGTGGTAGATGGCACCATTTACATGTAGTTATTAATAGACTGTTGTTGCCACCTGTCTGAGAGTGCCTTCAAGCATCCTTGATGAAGGTTTGGTACAGGACTGGCTCTAGAAGTGCTCAGAGGCTGTTGCGTACATGTGCTACATTTTAAGTGTTTTTGCTGCAATGTTCCTCACAAGCTGTCGAATCTTAACCCTGTTCACATAGTTACTAGTAGAGATTTGTAGTATGGACGTGTCCATGACGAAAATGTAGGGATGTTGCCAATGGTCTCTTGCTCCAAGGTCTACAAGGTTCTGAAAAATGTTCTGGTCATGGAGAAAAGAGTACGCATTACGCATCTTTAATGTTTAGAGCTAGCAACCAATAAATTACCGTAATTTTCTTTTACGGTCAGTGTTCATATATTTCACTCTTCCAACCTCTAACCCGAGTTATAGGGTTTACCCTTGGATTGTACAGAAGCATGCTCATACTCAGTCATAGGGGTCTAGTATTCCAATATGTGGGAGGGGACTTGAACCCCAGACCCCTTGATTCAGAAACAGAACTGCTTACTATTGCAAAACAGCATAGAAACCATACTGTTTTCCATTACATCCAGCTGGAATTGAATTTCAAAGTGCTGACACCCTCTGGGTTCTTGGTTACAAGCTCACGCTATAATGTTTCAAACAGAAACTGTTTTTGATGTTTCTTGCCAAATTAGAATATGGTTGGGAGCCTGCTCTGTTGTTGCCAGGACAACGTTAGACTTCTGAAAGATGCATGGAAAACATCATGATCTCATGGTCACAGGGAGAAATGTTTTCATTGTATTAGCTTCGACTAAATGAGAATGAGAAGAAATAATTCTCTAGCTGCGTTTGATGTTGTCATGGTTGATCAAATTTTTATTGATGCCGGAAGCCTCACCCTTGTTTCAAGCTGACAGACAAAAATAAGGTTTACTGGTGCTGAAGGTACCAAAGACCAAAACGACAGTGCTACACAGCTTCCCCAACTCAATTCTTACCGGTCCGAGGCATGATTCCAAACGCTCCGAGGGATGATTCCAACCGGTCCGAGGCATTTCCAACCGGTCCGAGATACATTTCCTTACGTGCCGCGGTAGAATTCTAACCGCTCTACGATACATTTCCTTACGTGCTGCGGTAGAATTCCAACCACTCCGCGCCCGTGAGAATTTCCTGCCCTACGCGCTGCCCTGCGTTCCTCGGCAGAATTTTCTACCCTACGCGCTGCCCTGCGTTCCTCGAGAGCGGCACAGTCCCCTGTCCCCCACGCTAATACAGTGGACGGTCCCAGATGGGTCAAGGGTCACGCGTGTCGAATGTGAACTGCGAAAATATAAACTTTCGTCGCCGTGTGTCATAGGCATATTTGCTGTTGTTGCAACAACCGTGACAGCAATAAAACCGGCTTGGCTCTGTTTAAATTATGATATTAAAGTTCAAGAGACCTCAAACCTGACACTGTCAGTGCTACAGACTATAGTATATATATCATATGAGTTGGCGGTGTACTTGACGGGATCGGTACGCATCCTTCTCTTCCTCAGCTAGCTCTCCTTTTATATAACGTTATACTATAGCTTGCATTTTGTTTCTGTGTTATTTCAGATTCTTAACCTGAAATAAACGGACCTGTCTCGCAGGACAATCCTACGGTGGCAAAAGTTCAAGTTGGCCACGGTTTTTTTTAGTCCTTTCAGCATATCGCATGGTCGAGTTATTTGATGAAAGTTCATACATGGACAACACAGACTAATAAGTAACAGATAGCATTTCTATAACATTCGATTTCTTTCATGGCTGGGGCTATAACAGGATTTTTCCGTGACTGAACAAGAATATCTTTTGTATTATCGACCGTATGTTTCTGTCAATGAATTTTATGGCCAATATCTAATGTGCATATTACACAACATTGTTTTGTGGTGAACGTGTGTGTGTGCTGGTAGCAATGTTGAGTCCACGACAGGCAGATTTCTAGAGGGGTCAACGCCCACTATATCATCCTTTCAGTCGATCTACTGACACGGGAGGGGCAAAAAGGAATATCTAACGCCAATTGTCCGTCGATTGTAGTTGATATTGTAGTTGATATTGACAATCAGGGCTTCCTTTTAGTTTGTACGCACGTATTTTTAGAGACGGTGATAGTCAGAACGAAGCACTGAAAAACACGACCTGACTGGCTGTTCACATTCACAACACGAGTGACCCTTGACCCACCTGGGATCGTCCACTGTATTAGCGTGGGGGACAGGGGACTGTGCCGCTGTCGAGGAACGCAGGGCAGCGCGTAGGGCAGAAAATTCTGCCGAGGAACGCAGGGCAGCGCGTAGGGCAGGAAATTCTCACGGGCGCGGAGTGGTTGGAATTCTACCGCAGCACGTAAGGAAATGTATCGCAGAGCGGTTAGAATTCTACCGCGGCACGTAAGGAAATGTATCTCGGACCGGTTGGAAATGCCTCGGACCGGTTGGAATCATGCCTCGGAGCGTTTGGAATCATGCCTCGGACCGGTAAGAATTGAGTTGGGGAAGCTGTGTAGCACTGTCGTTTTGGTCTTTGGTATGAAGGACTGTTCTATTTTGACAAAGGGGAGCAGTTTGTTTTCATAGTTCCAATAGACAGTTCGAAGAGCAGACATTTCTTGTTTTGGTGGTCTGGGGATTGAGTGGTCAGCTTAAGACTCTCATCCAGTAGCCAAGAGTGACCAAACCATATGGGCAGTACGATTGTGTATTATAAATCCCTTGATGTTTCATTCCTTGTTATGGTGGTCAGCAGATTGAGTGGTCAGCAGACTGATACAATTGTTGTGCAGTTAAGTTCTTCTTTTATTGTGTTCTCGGTATGTACAGAGATCCTACAAACATATTTAAGACTGAAGACTCCCATCCAGTAGCCAAGAGTGACCAAACCATATGGGCAGTGCTTCCTATTGTGTATTATAAATCCCTTGATATTTCATTCCTTGTTATGGTGGTCAGCGGGTTGAGTGGTCAGCTAAAGACTCTCATCCAGTAGCCAAGAGTGACCAAACCATATGGGCAGCACTTCCCATTGTGTATTATAAATCCCTTGATATTTCATTCCTTGTTATGGTGGTCAGCGGGTTGAGTGGTCAGCTAAAGTGTTAATGTGTTAGAATACAAGTGCATAAAGAACAAGGTAAATTACCTGTGTCGTAAAGCCAAAAAAGAGCATGCGTCTCAGTCAGTTATACAAGGGTCTGAAGAGGGACAGTCTGGTATGTGGAAAGCCATCCGTAACTTGCTCCCAAGTAAAACACCGAATACCATCAACTGTATTCAGCACGAAGATCAGAACATTACTGACAAGTTGGGAATAGCGGAATACTTGAATAAGTTTTTCCACAAAGTGATAGATGACTTGTATAAGTCAATCTCAAACACTGTTCCCCACTTTAGCCCTTTTCAGTTTGTCAACAACGCTGACAGTATTTTCTCTTTTACTCCCGTCACTGAGGAGTCTGTCATAAGTCTACTGTCCAGCCTCAAAGCTGATAAAGCAACTGGGCTAGATACCATCGACAATAGGCTCTTGAAAGTTGGTGCACGTATCCTCGGTCCTCCTCTCACTAAACTGTTCAACTTTTCACTGAGTACCGGAAAGTTTCCACAAAAGTGGAAACAATCCAAAATCACGCCGATACACAAAAAGGGGGACAAAACAAATCCGAATAACTACCGTCCTGTGTCCCTTCTGTCGGGGGTATCAAAGATCCTTGAGAGAGTAGTTCACAACCAACTGTACACATACTTGAGCCATCACGGACTGCTAACATCCTGTCAGTCTGGCTTTAGAAAACTACACTCATGTGAGACAGCGTTACACTCTGTGGTGGAAGACTGGACTCAATCCATAGAAAAGAAAGAGCTAACTGGTGTAGTTTTCTGTGATCTGTCAAGAGCGTTTGACACGCTAGATCACGACATACTACTGCTAAAACTGAAATGCTATGGCGTGGAAGACTCAGCTTGTGGCTGGTTTAAGTCTTACTTGACTGGTAGGCAGCAATGCACGGGTGTAAGCTCAGCTTTATCCTCCTCAACTTGTGTCACCTGTGGTGTACCGCAGGGATCCATTTTGGGTCCACTACTGTTTATCGTTTATATAAACGATCTACCAAATTGCATCCAGTCGTGCAAAGTTTCCATGTACGCCGATGATACTATTTTATATATTGCGGCGCGAAGCTTTCACACACTGGAGAAAACACTCCAAAGTGATTCAACCCGGCTTTCCCATTGGTTTGCTGCTAACAAACTTTCTTTGAACCCTACAAAGTGCAAAACAATGCTCATAGGTACACATGGAATGAATGTGGCCAATATAAAGCTTAATATTACACTAGACGGGGCCAGACTGGAACAAGTAAATGCTTTCAAATACCTGGGGGTTACCATTGACAACGTACTTAAGTGGAGCTATCACTTCGAACACATTTTCAAGAAACTCGCTCAGGTAATTGGCATCATCAAGTACGTTAAGCCATATGTCAGCAGTCAGGCTCTTCGGTTAATGTATACAACGTTATTCATACCCCACATAAACTATTGTAGCACGGTCTGGGACCAGGGAGGGAAGGGATACCTTGATAAGCTTGAAAAGCTGCAGAAAAGAGCAGGTCGGGTAATTCTTGGCTGTGACCGGTACACTCCCACATCAACCCTTCTCAACACACTAGGATGGCTCCCAGTAGCTGAAATTCATAAGAAAAGTAAAGCTACACTTGTCTACAAGGCCCTTAACGGTCTGACTCCTTCCTACATCACTGCAATGTTCACCCAATTATCCCATGTACACACCCATAACACCCGCCTAAGGGCACAAGGCGGCCTTCAGTTGCCAATGACACATTTGGAATACAGAAGACGAGCCTTCTCGTCCTCGGGGGCTGCACTTTGGAATACACTACCACAACATCTTAAATCAGCCAGATCACTTCCACTTTTCAAACAGCTATATGATGTCCACTGCCTCCCTGCTAAACATTGACATATGTATACAAACTCCTTTCTAGTCGACTTTTCTTTTCTCTATGTTATGTTTGACGTTTGTAGTGACCCATAATTTTTGACATGAGTTTTCTTATGATTTACCATTGATATGCAAATTCACTTCTTGTTTATTTATATTTGAGTTTGGGTCATTGTTTTGATTCTTCATCATTATGTTTTGGCTAAATATTTCTAATCTATTACGTTATCGTTATTTCACTTATTATCTAACTCAGGGTTTCTGTTTGTTGAATTAGTTATATTTTTAAGTTAATTCCTGTATTATTTGTTATTATTTGAACTTTTATTGTTGCTATGTATTATTATGTAAGGGGTTGAACCCCCCAGGATTCGTTGAAAAACGCCGCCAGGCGATACTGTATTCCTGGATAAATAAATAAACAAACAAACAAAACAAAGACTCTCATCCAGTAGCCAAGAGTGACCAGACCATATGGGCAGTACTTAGTATTTCTCATTGTGTATTATAAATCCCTTGATATTTTATTCCTTGTTATGGTGGTCAGCAGATTGAGTGGTCAGGCAGCTGTGATGGATGGGTCAGTGCAGGCGACAGGTGGACAGACAAGGGAGGGACTACTGACCACCTAATTTTAGACCTGCTCTGTCTGGTTGGTCAAACAAATGTAGGTCACTTGGAGATTGGAACTCTTTTCTATCATGAGAACATTTTAAAAGAATTGTCTTCAATAGTTTTGCTTCAGTAGTATTTGTCAATGTCTTGAACTGGTATTTGATTCACAAGGGGATTGACAAACGGAGAAAAATAAGCAAAATGTGTTTTTGACCCTCCCCCCTTGAGAGTAAATAGTTTGCCCCAGCCATGCAGTGACCTAATATTTGTCTGCGGCTGGGTTGACCATGTGCTGATAGCTACATGTATGGCAGATACCCTGATAAAAAGGTCCCAGGTAATC
Organism: Branchiostoma lanceolatum; assembly: GCF_035083965.1. NCBI lineage: Eukaryota > Metazoa > Chordata > Leptocardii > Amphioxiformes > Branchiostomatidae > Branchiostoma > Branchiostoma lanceolatum. Next base: position 14,444,441 of record NC_089733.1, on the reverse strand, counting down.
TTTCATCTTTTACACATTAACACCCTGGTACTATGTGTACATGTAGAGGAGACAGTGTTCCTAACCTGTTTACTGTTATCTGGTGGTCTGGCAGAGGCTGTGCTTCTCTGTGGAGTGAGTGATGGAAGTGTCAGGAAACCTGTCAGCATATCGTAGGCACCTGATGTAGAAAGATGGTGGCCTCACCGAGAGGGTTTTGAAAATTGCTCGGACAATATTACGGTACCACCCAAAAATGCTTCATGATAGCAGTTTTAGCAACCACCAGGGAAATATTAGATCATGCTCTTGTCTTTGAGTACGGTAGAATTGATAGTGCACATTTTGATTTGCATGCTTGGTGTGTTATTTTTGTGTAAGATAACCAGTTATGTCACTAATGGTCATTTTTTTATTTTGTAATTTTGCACAGGGAAGTGCTAGACTAGTAACTTCTTGGTTTAGGTAAGCTGTATAAAGGTATTGAACCAAAGGTCATCCTTGTTTACCAAAGTCAACCTTCCATATTCCTTAAAACAGGAAAGAGAGCATCATTTTGTTATATCAACAAGGCTGTCGTGGTTTATATATATTGCTTATAAACCATATCTTGAGCAAGACATTTCCCATATTTGGTATGTAGCACGTACGAACATGGCTGGAGAGAAATCATAACATTCCTGGAACCGGAATGGTCTGGTATTTAGGGTGTTAAACTGGGTATATAGGCCAGCGGATTTTATGATAACCGCTCATCAATTGCCTTGTCAGATAGTAAAGGGAGGATGCTGTCTGTCAACAAATGAAAGCGAGAGATTTGTTTATTCAATTCTAATTGTTCTGTTTATTTTCAAAAGTGGGAATTTACTGATCCTATCTTCATTATTGTTTCAAAAGGCTTACTGGTAGCTCTGAGTTTATTCTAACATTCGTAACTTGATAACAGATTGTTTCTATAATAAAGGGATGTTACATATGCAGTAAACTCTAATGATGCATTGAGAAATTTTATGTACTGTATTTCCAATAGACATGGATGGCTTGTCATTAATTAGTGTCTACAGGAAGATAAATTCTTATAGGTCTGAAGGGAATTGTGATGGAACATAGTTAAAATTGTAAAGATTCTATTTTCATGTCACAATTTTACTGTTAGCTTTTCTTTCATTACTTCACCCTGATATTAGTATTTATATGTCATATGGGGACTCGACAGTATTTATGTGTGCTATTTGCTCACAGTATTTCACCATCAAAAGGCGCTTCTTACTTTAGAAGCAGACCCGCGATATTGGATAGTCAAATCATCATCATCATCATCCACTGTGTTTTGCTGCTGCAGTGGTCTGAACACCCTGCAGCTGCATTCAGTCTTTCTTCAAGTCTCTCCACTTTGTTCTGTTCAACATGAGCTGCCTTTAGTTAGCTCCCATAGTTTTCCTTCTGACCGCAAAGGGCCTAGTCCTCTGTCTTTGGACAGTCAAATACAGAGACGTAAACGCTTTCAGGAGGGTCTGCATGGGGGAGTCACGACAATGCTTTATGCTGAATGAAGGCGACTACGCAAAATTTGGTTACGAATTATGTGAGAAAGATGTCTTTCCCTACAAATTACGAGAAATAAAAGTAGGCTGCCTATGCCTTACGGAAAAGAGCATGCAGACCCTCTTTTAGACAAGGGAATGGATGATCTATGCAAAAATTCAGTATGCAAGTTGGCACAAGGGATAGCTTACCATGGTCAGTTGCTTGATTGGTGAATCAACAACCTTGACAACAACCTTGACAACAGGCGAGCAACTCAGTTGCAGGTCCTTTACATTCAAGTCCATGTGCAAGCCATCCATCCTTTTACAGGTTCAGTGACCACATAAAACATGGAGAGTTACGGGGACAGACAAGTAAAGAATTGGAAGACCTCTCAGCTTCTCCTGGCGCCAGGGGCTATTAGAAAAGGTCGTCTGTTCCATCTACGGAATAAGAGTCCTCATAACATGCAAGGTTACAGCTGGAATATGAATAGGGCAATTCTGCACCTCGTAATAGTAAAGTGTGTAAGAGATTCGGAAAATCAACTCTCTGGCCATGAGTAGTGCATTAAAGTGCGCACAATAGCACTGATGCACATTTACAGATCTAAGGGCTCTTACATCTAGTTTCAAGGCCTAGGGGGCAATACTGATAGTTTTTTTTCTCAATAGAATGGAGAGGGTATCAAAAGAATACGGTAATAAAAATGGGAAAAGGTTTAACAATGTTTTTTTACCACCTGTGCAATACATAAATGATTTATGGCTGGTATCTGAATATTTGTTTGAAATTGATTTTAGAGTTGCAAAATTTCGGTATTTCATGTATCAAGGGCTCTTTTTCTGTAGTTATTTGAAGGGATGTCTGGAAAGGTACAATATAAGATACCTACAGATGTGATTTGATGGAAAGAGACAGGGTTCTCTCATGGGCTTTGTGAAAAGTTGGAAATGTCAAATGCACCTGTTGCCCATGGTATGACTATACACTACATTTACCATGTTGTATCCTTAGAATGTCTCCAGGCATTGAGTTTGGCTAAGAGATACTGGAACAGAAACTGCAGGAAAATCACTTCCACGTTCTCTCCGTCTGCGGAGCTTGACCTTCCAGACTCTAGACACTGTTTAATGGAATAGTTGCAGCAGACTCCAGACTGTGGTGATGGATGGAGAATGTGTTCTGTATTATGGTCAGTGGAAGGTTAGAGAGCCCACTGGGAAGACCACAACATGTGCCCAACATGCCAGCTGTCAAGAGGAGTGCTGCTACTGGGTAGACCAGAGCTGCGAGAGTCTCCATGCCTCTATTTGTGAGGCGTTTCGCCACGTTTCATGTCAACTTTAAGCATTGTCTGTAAATTATTGGTAAAGTGTAGTTGGTCCCTTTAATTCTACGTAGCATGTTGTTGTCCGGAATTCATCGATATTGACAAATTATTCGTATTGCAAAGTTGAACACCCAATTGCCAAAAAGTGACAACGGAGCGTCTGGTTATATCAACATGCACAGAATAGTTTTGCTAGGCACCCCATGTACACAATAGAACAATCAAACGAAATGATGCCAAAACCTTTTGCAATGACAAGTCATTTTACCATTCATGATATTCCTCCTGAATTTATTGTAAGCGTTGCCTGCCCTCCTAGATATGCTGTTAAGCATTTCCAGGATCCCCCATGTAGACCCTCATGTGAGTCTGGAGGGGGGCATAGCTCCTGGGAGGAAGATCTGTGTCACCTAAATACTCCACATTCTGGCTGCTCTAGTTCTGTGGGCTGATGGGGCTATGTACCGAAGCATAGAGAAGAAAAACTCTTTATTCTTGGAATGGATCATTTGAGTGGAATACATTTCTAACTACCATTTAAGGTGTTGCTATTGCAAGGCCTAGCTCTGTTCCTCAAGTAATTTGTTTAATACTTCAAACAACATTAGTATAAACCTGTTTATTTTGCTTGTGCCTTTATGCAATCATGGATAACTGAAATATCTTGATCAAGAATAACTCGAACAGGCCTGTAGATCGCTTTTCATCTAGGTCATGAAGGAAAGTCCTATCTTTCAATCAAACTTGGTTTAACGACCACTTACTCAAGACGACTGTCCTGATTTTCCCCCATAGACACAGGCATTAGGCCACACCAATTTAATTTCTTGGTTAACAGATTTTTTTTTATAGACCTAGCACGAGGACATCATTAAAACAGAAGGCTAGGGTGAAAACTTGCACCTGACCCTGTTCACTCCCCGAAACTGTGTGCACCAAAGTATAAACTTTCCTCTGAGATTCTGTTTTCATGTTGATTTTCCAATCAAGTATTTTCTTTCAATTCTCTTAACCAACAAATTGAAATGGTGTGGCCGTAGGCACAGGTATTACGTTATGTGAAAAAGAAATTTTTCGTTTTTCTGGAGTAGTCTTGTTTCTTCTCCTACCAGCTGGCACTTAGGTAAACAGCTGGTGTCAGTCACATCTGGTAGAGAAGAACAGAGAAAAGAGCATTACAGAAGAGGAACGAACAATTCATACTAACATCTGTCACCAGATCAGTTGTCATGTGCGACCATTGGAAAATACCTCTACATGTAGGTGCCATGGATATCTACGGCAGTAAAACGTATGATAATCAGTAAGATTAGCTTGTTTCATACAACAATTCATACTGACATCTGTTACCTGATAAGTTGTGATGTGCCACCATTGGAAAATACCTCTAGGTGCCACGGATATCTACGGCAGTAAAAAGTATGATAATCAGTAAGATTAGCTCGTTTGGAAAAAATAGGAGCTATGAATACCTGAATACCCTTCCTCCATCTGGTATATTGTAATCAAATACATGTACTGAGATATGGGACATAGCATGTAATATTTGAAAATCTTTGCAAATGCTACTCCGTTATCTTCTAGATTTTACGATGCAGAATCATACCTAGTCAGGAAAATTTATTGCCCAAAAGTCTGAAAATAAATGATCAGATATTGAAAATGCAAGATTAAATGTGATATTTCTAAATCTGTGCAAATGCTACTCCTTAACCATTTAGATTTTACACTGCAGAGTCATATTTTAATCAAGAAAAAGATATTGCCCAAAAGTCGTAAACAATAATATCTGTAACATGTCACTCAGCATGGCAGTAATTGCAGGAAATGTTTTAATTTGTTGCGTATCAAGTCTACATGATCCAGCTGTTCATATCCCACATTTACCTCACGCGCACAGGTGGCATCCAACGTGTTTATGACGACCTTGACTAATTCATACCCGTGTAAGACTGTACAATATTGTGTATAATTAAAACAGGAAATACTCGAGTTGTCGGAAGGGCGTGTCATATCCAAGGATAACCGGATTACGGTGTGTTTGATATCGGTTAGAATGAGCGTGTATATTCCGCTGCATTCCGCATACATGTACTTGTAACAGGTGGGCAGGGTAGGGACTGGCACCCCTCGGGGACATCAACTCATAGATCGTTTGTACGCCCTTACAAATTAACTCATTTTCGCTAAGTGCCTTTTTGTGTGCGCTTGTCTTAGCATATTTCATGTATAAAATTAAAGCGATAGAAATTGAATCAATCTCCGTATGGCGGGGGCCTTGCTTTCGCTGCGACCTCAATTTGTTCCTGGGTGATGGGATGCCATATATCAATATCTCGGCAGTGCAAATTGGCCCTATTTCATTAACGATTCCATTCCTCTGTTCCAGTAAGGCCGCTAATGCACATTTATTTAATTTCCTCACTTCACCCCTGAGGTGGGGTCCCTCCTCTCATGGGATTAGGTAGCGAGTCGTTCAATTTTAGAAGGACGGCGCCGTATTTGCAAAAATTAATAGGTCGGAGCGCTATGGCAGCGGGCGACTCGCTGAGGGACTGAGACAGGTTCGTCGGGCTCACTTGAACTACACAGACCCATCCCTGCATGTGTCGACTGTATCATTCAAAACATTACTGCAGGATTCTCTGGAATTTAGGGCGTTCCCTGTATATGTTCCCGTGTGTATATATAGTCTATACTGCTGCGAATACCAAGAAACAAAGTCGTTGCTTGGTTAGATACATTGTATAGTATATAGTGACACAGAGAAGACAATACTTTGCTGTATCATTTTTGCTCTCGGAATTTTAGAAAAAAGGTAGTAGTGTCATAGTCAACTTCTCTTACATGTGTCCGGTAAAAGTAGTGTCACATTTCTGACCACAGATTCTGGCTGTGCCTGGGTCAGGGTGAGGGTGTCATGTCGTCACTTGAACCACCATGAATTTGGTGCATCTGTCCTAGAATTTCCCAAAGCAGGTTATTTTTGACCAGCTTGTGTGAGTGTTTGTCACAGCCCCACCTTCAGTTGACATGTCGTAGCCTGCTGGCCGTGGGTCTCTGTTTGTTGTACATAGAGGGCTAACTCAAGACTGTTTGGGACCTGTGTATGACAGCTACCACCCTGGGTCTACATGACAAATCTGTCCTTCAACAGGTGCTATATTTGGTGCAGATTGTCGTTGTGAATGCAGCACAACTTTTCTCATTAAGGAAGGACCCACCCAGGAGGTAACCTTCATCCCCTGTGCACTTCATTCACAGATGCTGGCCAATTGACTCTGCTCTTCTTGCCCCTTGGTGGTAAGCTTGGCGATGGCATTGACTTTGCCGAGAGCGTGTGTACATGTCTTCTCGATGAATAGATTTACGATGGAGACAGTTGGATCGCGTTTGTTTTTGTCGGTTTTGACAAAGGCTATTTTTGGTTGCGATGGTGCCGTGGTAGTACAGTCTTTGATGTTTGTGACACTGCTCTTCTGTTTTTGACATGTGTCCTCTGTTCTTTCATGCATTGGTGGTTATTACTGGGACTTTCTCGTGTATTTGTTTTACTGTAGATACGTGTAAAAATCATATTTCAGTATTAGTAAGATTTTATAACATTTTGAGTGTTTTTTCTTAGTTTAAATGTACATGTTGTGTACAGTACTGTACTTTGATTATCCAGAATGAATACTTCGATAATGTCCGCGTTGTGATTTCGAAAATTAATGTTATGTTTTCCCCTCCATGTTTCCCTGCAGGGTTCCTTGATCTCCTACTTTCATCCCTCTTCGTTTGACCTTTGACCTTCTTTGGTAAAATGGACATCTCCATGACTACGGAAAATAAGGTGCCGGGCGAAGCCCCCTCAGTCACCCTTACCATACGTCTCATCATGCAGGGAAAGGTAACCCCTTTTGATATGATACTTTTATTCTTTAAAACTGTTTTTAAAAATGATGTTATATGTGATTTATCATGGTGTCAGTTAGTCCTCTCTCTCAGTGAGTTGAGCCTGTCTCAGTCATGATGTTTGTGATTTAGGGAGAAGAGATGCTGTTTCAGTCCACATGTAGTTTGGTGCCAGGAATTGGTCTCATAGCACCAAGCAAACTCGTTATTTCAATTATTTAATACGTGTGGTGGAAAAAAATGTTAAAAAGACTACTACAGTTGACAGCAGCCACATTGCTGCGTAATGTTAAAAGATGTACAAAAACATACATGGAACATGCTGTAAAAGTGTTGTCTTGCTCACATTCTATTATTTCTTTTAATTGCACTTCCTACGATGTCACCACAATGTAAAGTCATTTTTCAGTTCATTTGAAACTTTCCAGCTTTTAAGTTCAAGGTTGTACAAATTTTGTAGAACGATAGTTCACAAAACAACATCCCTTAGACTGCCGTCTATGTAAACTGAAACATAAACCACCACCTCCATGAAAACAGACTATTTCCCCTCATATGCAGGTTGCTATGATACAGGATTGTCTACTGTTTCAAAATATAATACCTAACATAGCGTTGTGAATAAGTCTGGGCAACCCTTCCAATGAAAACGTGACGTTGTCCAGTGAATGTAGTGTTGGCACCAAAAATGGGATTAGAACAATTCTTCATTGCCAAATCTAACATGTTTTTAAACCATAGTTGCCAGGTTCACAAGAATGTTCTTCCGAGCCACTTCGTAATTAGTTTACAGGCACCTGTGACATGATGAACTGATTTGATATGCATGATATGTTAGGAGACGAAATTAGATACATCCTTCATTTCTATGCAAAACTTTAATGTCTCACACGGTTTTGTGACACGTCACCCAAGTCTCTATCGATATATCATTACTATCATTACACGTGTAGAATTATGCAGGCCAGGTGACATATGTGTCATTTTTGTGTAACATTTATGTTCGGAGCAAAATTGGATATCTTGCTAACATTGCAGGTAAAAGAAACATTGAATTGGACTGTCTAAAATTGTCTTCACTTTGTTTGCATATCAATTCTTAGTTCATGGTTAAAAACCTGCTGATCGACAAATCTTACTCAGTGTCGCTGACGAAAATGAGTGGATGCTACTTGAAATGTCTGACTGTTTCCAAAACCATATCCAGTTGCTTTAGTAACTGCTATTTGGCTCTCCATGTAAGAAAACATAGCTGTCTGACAAGAATAATGCTATTAATAGGTTTGATATAAGAAAGGTGGTGAGGTACGGGAAATGTTAGATTAAGCAGAGGAAAAGGATTATGAGCATGCCAGATTTGCTTGGTAGTAGATTAATTCAATTCATAGTTATAATGAATTATATGCGGAGATTATGAAAGTTATTGATGTACACTGAACTAATTAATTGGAAACTTTTGGCAATTAAAGAAGGGAAGCACCAGCTTTTTCATCTTTACATCAAAGAAAATTTCTTACAAAGCCACCGTGTGTAACATCAGCTTTGATCAAATACGCTGATTGTACCAGCTTGATTAAAGGTTTGTCTCAGGTAACCATGTATTTTTCATAACATGTACACTTTCAAATATTTGATAATGATTCCCTTTGAGACTAAAAATTTCACAGACATTCACAGTCACTACCCCGAAGCTACTAAAAAAGATGAAAGCTCATTTCTAAGCCCGGGTGAATGGAAATTATCATCTTAAATATGTGTAAGGCCTTTTGTGGGGGGGGTTGACAGTAGGATGATAGATAGATTACTCAGGTAGAAGGGTAATAAACCCAATGTGTCACTGTCAACGGCTTAAAACCTCCCACGGTATGGTAGGGACAAAACCCTTCTAGGTATGCTCATTCCATCAGGAGGTAGACGTATTACCTTACGCTGATTTGGCTGCACCGGTGGCATGCATATGGCTGGAAGCTCTGAATGATTTGCATACCTGCAAAGGTGACACGTAAAATTACCTGCGCCACTTTGACGGAAATGGGAGATTTTAAAACAGACGGTAAACATTAGAAGATCATTTCAAAGCATTCTAGAGGTTGTAGCAAATCAGTACAGCAAAACAGAAATCCATGTGCAGGTTAGGTACAGGTAGACACTAGTTCTTTAATGTGATCGAGGTGTGGCTCTCCTCAAACACGGGACCTCGATTCAATGTCCTATCCGAGGTCCATAGGCAAGACTGCATAGTACAGAGTGATGTAAACATTAGCATGTTGTCCCCCACACAGGTAGTGTTGACTGTAAACTGAACAAAGAATACCACCATTCTGTACAAACTGACCCTCGGGCCCTTAGTGATGCTTCTTGTAAGCTGAGTGTGCATTTTAGCTTGTACAGGTAGGTTCAGCCTCAGGTGTGCTGTCCATCAATGTAAGACACTGACCCTAGGTAACACCTCCCTGGAATTAAAAATTAAACAAAAGATCTCTTATAATGTTTAAGGAGGTCAAACTAAAGAGTTTGAAATTCGTTGGAACTGCATTATGTAAGTACTGCTTAGTGATAGGTATGTGTCAAGGACTGCACTGTAGTATGAAATGAAAAAGATAGCAATTGAAATAGAAGGTCAGATATCTTATATGGGGATACAAGTAGTGTTCTTAAGGGTATTACAAGATGATCTCTAAGCCAAAAGGAATGTGAAAAAACTGCTGAATGTTACTCCCATTTTGATGACTGCACTAAAAAGATTAAGCAGAATACTATCTATCTGTCATTCAAATGCCACGTTCTAATCGAGATTGTTTTGTGAATGAAATATCTATGGCTTCAGTAAACAGTTTTGATTCCCTAAATTGGAAGCTAAATGTTTAAACATTGTTCAAGAGGAGAGGAAAAAAATCTTATTTACACAGCACAACCTTTGGCCGTGTGGACTGATCCCCTGGTATGTCCTACATGTTTGTAGAGCCATTCACGCAGGTTAGAAAAGATAAGAAATATACCGGCAGAGCCAAGAAAAGAGTCTTCCCACTTTCCAAGAGCGACCACACGTTGCACAGACGCTTTCAAGCCCAAGATGTGTTTGGTATAAACAAGACACTAAGTGTCAAAATATTGACACTTAAAACAAGACATTGTCAAAGTGTAGGGAGGACCACAGTGAAGGTAAAAGATTGCTGACAATGGCACACTAGAGTGCACCCCTGGCCAGAATATACCCGTGTAAGTTCTGACCAGGAATATTGTACAGCCTGCTACACAGGTAATTGTATCAACTATTGGAATGAGTAATGAATTTTTTTCCTAAAACCCCTTACATATAGAATTTGAATAATAAATTGACAACTTTGATTTTCAACATTATTATGAAAAAGGATACTCTAACTAGAGCATAGGAATGATTCATCATATATGCTACCATTCCAGTTATATAAATTTATCATTCAGCTTCTTGATAACAAAATAAAATGGAAGCCTACTCATTTTTGAAAGCTTAAAAAAAGATTGTAGGGACATGTCATTTTCTTACCAAGTTTATTATTCATTTTTTAAAACCAATCATCTACCTTTAGATTTTCGCACAGCACAAAATGATCCATATTGGTCTATTTCTGAAATGTATTCAAGCACAAAGTAGAGGATTTCCTGCCTTTTGTATTCCATCAATCAGTTCAGTAATGCACCAGCCAGTTGAACATGTGCTAATCCAATCAGCTGTGCACTTGGACAAGGCTCCAGGCAACAGGACCTCTGCCCCAACAATGTGCACTCTCTTGTAGTAATCAGTGCTGGGCTCTGGGGAGTCTGGTCTGATGAAAAGTATGGTCTGACTTAGCCTGGAGTCCAGCTAGTGTGCTACCCAAGCTCCACTCCTCGCCAAGAAGAGCGGAGCTTGGGTGGCGGACTAAAGCTAAGAAGGCTGGACTCCAGGCTAGGTCTGACTACCCACAAGTCGGGAGGCTCCTTAGGCTCGACTGGTAGCGGCCTCACAGCTGAGCTCGAACATGTTAAAGGGAAGGGCTAGTAACCCCTCCGTATAAAAATATACCCTGCAACTGAAGCAGTATAAGAAGGAAACTTACTGCCCTACGTATTTGTGGCACTAGGCACTACAAGGGTCTGAACAAACGAACAAACAAAGAAATGAATAGACGAATGAACCCACAGGTCAGGATGGACGGAAGGGAGGGAGGAGGAAAGTGAAAATAAAATCTGAAGATGAGGAAAATTGAAAACATGATCGGCAATAGGGTACTTAGTTGCAAATACTAAACGCACATAATACATTTTATTTCTATCACCATTTAAAATGTAGTCAACTGTTGCTTAAGTAGTATTTCAGCCAAGTATTTTTTTATCATCAGTCTTCAAGTTGACTTATTATGTCAGAATGATACATGATTTCCTTTTTTTTTAAACCAATGGATAGTGTCGGTATTACATGTCATAGACATTGCACCCTCAACTTTGTTTGGGAAGCAGTGCAAGTAGCTATAGTATAATCTCCCAGACTTAGAAGTACATTCTTCTGTACCTCTTCGCCAAAGACATACTGTCACATTCAACTGTTTATTTAATTTTGCCCATATGTGTTTTAAAGAGAGCAGGACAGGCATGCCCCCTCGTTTGGAGAGCTAGACATAAACGGTGACAGTGATAGATAGAGTGGAGAAGACCACAAAAGGTCAGATGCCAGACCCAATCTGAACTAACCATTCCATAAGGATTTTCCACAGTAGACCAGAATTAGGTGTAGAACTATCATATTAGGAATGGCTGTCAGCACCCCAATGTCGGGTGTTCCGTTTTAGAATTTCGGAGGAGAATGTATGGAACACTTTCCACCTCCTTTTTCGGTTTTTTTCACACCTTTTTATTCTTGTCCTAGCCTGGTAACCGCTTGAATTACTGCTGGACAGTATTCAGAAAGGCTGGCTGAAAAGATAGGCTGTCAGGCTAAGCCCTATGCTTCATAGTAGGACTGGGGCCGGTAAAACACCCCTACGCTGGCATGGGAGAATGGTTACCAAGCTAGTCTTGTCCTGAAATCTTTTCTGTTTAAGAAAATTAATTTGCAGAATCCCTTTCCGCACATTTGGGGTAGCCCTGGAGACAGAGGCAACCTGTGAAGGTTGAACGCTAGTGGAGAAAGTGAGAAGGTTTTTCTTCCGTTTGGAAATCCCAACATCCAGTGTGCACCTCTGTAGTTGACATTGGCAGGGAAACTATTGATTTTTAGCTGTCGTGATGAATAAGACTGAGAGGAGACTGATGTAAATCAAGGTGGAAGGCGGAGTGAACCAAGCTGAAAATAAAAACACTTACAGTCTAGTTCAATAAACAGGTTTAGTGGCGAGAGCTTCAGCGTTTCAAGATGTGTCCGCTGACATTTTCCGTTGGTAACGTTCGTGTGAAGGTTATTCGACATGTGGCGGCTCGGCCCGTCTCTCAATGCGGATCATCGGAAATGGCGACATTTAGAACCGCGTGTGGGTCCCCTCTAGTGCACATGCCGTATCATTTCGCATATTTATAACACCCCAAGAGCGGTTAACTTTTTCTCGGTCTGTCCCATTAATTATGTATTGTTCACTGAACCACACATTTGAGGTAGACAGCATTCTTTTCCTTGACTTACATTTCCTGAAAAGGTGATATATGTGATATTTGATCGTGGCAGCTTCTGTATGCCATTAACGTAAGCAAGCTTCAGAAGTACAACAAGAACTGTATCTTCTATTCAGGCTGCTGGAGTGTTCATTGATAGAATCTACACAGGTCATTTTAGCATGTCTGCCTGACACTTCACTGGTTGGGAGTCAAAAGGCTCAAGCATTCATCATCATAACTGTCAAATTAGCTTAAAAGCAATTTGACAGCACTGTCCAAGAATGTGTTCTTACGTATCTGAAATAAATGTCAAGCATTGTCAGAGGTATGAAGCCAAATCAGTTGCTGATGTGTAGTGAAAGTTTACCAATGTTAGAGTCTTACTAGACAACTTATATCAACTGCAATACCAATTTTTCTTCATTAGTATACATGTAGGTACTGTAGATGCATGTACTTTAGCAGTAGTTTTATTAGTTGTAGTAGAATGAAAAAGAAGTTTTGCCAGTGTTTTGAATTCGTGGTTGAAACACTTCTGTACTATATTAGTCAAACAAGAGAGACATTTTCTTGGTATCACGAACCAGCAGTGGAGAGGGCATCATGAAAACCGTGAGGATAAAACCACAGTGAAAGTTCCAAGATTTAAAGAAAGGCATAAAGTAGGTTACTGTCATATGTTAACAATTATCCCCAATGTATGTGAAAGTTTGTCCCTCAAAATGTGCTGAGTCTCCAGTTGAGTCAGTTTGAGCAAAAAGATAGAAAACAGATGGAACGGTCTTATCAACAACATGTTTTATGGGTTATTTAGTTCTATCAAATAGGAAACAGTGGCACAGACTTGATCAAATTAAGCCCATTACACAGGTACTTATCTTACATGTCTTATACTTGAACATATATTGTACTATGTATTGTAGAGACTACTGGGATACAATGTCTGTGATCTGATAGTGCAATGTAGTATTCTGTAGTTTATAAAGAGGCCTAAAAGATGTGTTTTGCCCAGCATCTGTCATTCCATCATTTAAATGAAGCTAATGACAAACTTGTTGCCAATTAAGGACAAAAGTAATGGCCCCAAACTGTCATGTCTAACATGTGAAATATCAAGATTAGGTCAGACCACACCAGCAGGTGATCGAGGGTTTGACAGATGACAAAAGGAAATGTAGGGCTAGGCAAAAAATCTGGGTATGGAAACTCCGGTGTAAATTCTTTTATTTTTTTCAAATTAAAAAAGTTTTCATGTTGACAATTTTTCCTACCAATCTTTTGACAATGTGTCATTTTTTCCATGACGCTTCAATTTTTTTGTTTGTCAATTTTCATCCCCCAAAAATTCACTGTGGTTTGCCTCTAGCCAAATGTAGATGCAGATTTTTTTCAATGACATACCGGTAGCAGGTACATGACTAAAATCAATATTGCCTGAATTGCATCATTGATTACAGGCATTGTTGACGACCGCACTCAATTACAGGTACTTACATGATAAAACATAATAAGATTTTTTAGCAAAACCAATAAATTGATAAATGAATAAACACTTTCACAACCAGAGTTATCTTTGCAAGAAGCAGCCAAGATGCACGATCCTAGTAGAGCTGTGAAATATCATTTAACATACCAATCTTCCATGTACATGCAGAAGCTGTTCTACTACCAGATGCAGTTATTTGATTTGCTACATGTATGTTGCCATAATACAGATGAAATGCCACCGCGAAATCGCATCACGCCGCGTGAGATTACAGAAAAGGCAAAGGAATGAAAAACGCCATCTCACACCATTAGTTGCCTAGCAACCGCGAGGCACAAGCTTCTGCCATTTCCAGAGGGCTCATGTGTTAAGTTGTCATCTTTAAAAGTCAGACATGTTTGAATCTTTTAACCTCATATTAATCCTGTTTACCTCTGTGTGTTTCAGGATGTTGGCAGCATCATTGGGAAAAAAGGAGATACTATAAAAAGGTTCCGTGAGGAGGTAGGTTTACAGTCTCTGTGTAGTTAATCTGGTTACCTAGGCATGATGTTATAGCCTGTACACATGGCATTCACCCCGACCAATCGAATCACGTGAATCACATTGAAACTCAGATTCGTATCAGCCATTTCCCGACAAATCGCTTTCTAACTTGCGTTAACGACTACATCTGACCAAACAAACTCGCCAGTGAGATGGTGGAAGGTGTCAGCTTCCAAAAGACATTTTCAGATTGACAATTTTGGCACTTTGGAAGTGATTGAATCCGCCCGCGATTCAACTTCTAGTTTCTACTATTTTTCTCTAAACGTTAAATCGCGGGCGGATTCAATTACTTCCAAAGTGCCAAAATTGTCAATCTGAAAACGTCTTTTGGAAGCTGACACCTTCCACCATCTCACTGGCGAGTTTGTTTGGTCAGATGTAGTCGTTAACGCAAGTTAGAAAGCGATTTGTCGGGAAATGACTGATACGAATCTGAGTTTCAATGCGATTCACGTGATTCGATTGGTCGGGGTGGGCATTGCTGGTTTGTTTCATGTTATTCAATAGCTTTGCAAATTCTATGAATTTGGAATATCCTAACAGACGTAGTAATGCAATGGAAGACAGAGTATACATTCACAATGTGATGAATTGTAAAAACTGCATACGAAGCCCGCAAACTTAGGTTAAAGTCAACACGAATATTTCACGATTTACCGTATCTCCCCATGCTAAAAAAAGCCCCCTTGGGAACAGCCTCTCTTTAGCGAATTGGAAAAATGGCCTCTTCAGTTAATTGGGTTCCTAAGAAGAGACAAAATGTATGACTGGCATGTACCCAGATGAACACTTTGGAACTTGCTTATTGACACTGATAAAGTGGTTGGCCATTATGGATGAGAGCAATTTTCCCCCTGCAAACAGCCAAGAGCTCCCCTCTCCTACTATTTACTTAATGGCCTGTATCCGATCAGATAGCCCGTTGCCATGACACTTAAAAGTTGTACGGAGTGGCATATGGAATTAAGTACGGGTTATATAAAAGGTTGTCATAGTGACCAGGATGTTTTAGTAATGAGCCAATCTCGTGCGGGGACAGAAATAGCAGAAAAGTGTGGGTTTGCTATGTCGATGAAAGGAAAAGAAATTTGATTGTTAGGAAAGGTCATTGCTTTATTGAATTGATTGCACGTCCTCTCCCACCCACCCACGCAATGCCCCCAGAGCTGTCTTCTCTCTCGCCCCTCTCTTTTCTTCTATCATTCCATGTTGTGCGTTTTGTGTCTTCTCTGCAGAGCGGCGCCCGCATCAATATCTCCGACGGCTCGTCACCCGAGCGCATCGTCACCATCACAGGATCCACAGAAAATATCCTCAAGGCCTTCAATATGATAGGCAAGAAGTTTGAAGAGGTATGCTTTTATTCACAATTTGTACTCCCAGTTTAAATAGACTTGAATTCTATTTGCACGAACGTTCACCTGAGTTGATATTATGGAAAAGGTTAGACCAAAAGTTGGACTCACCACAATTTTTTATGATGGTCAGACAGCTGAAGAACAAAGTCAAAGATTCAGTCAAAGATTCTGTTGAGTCCAATTTATTTATTTGAAGAACTTTAAGTTTAACCTTTTCCATATTGAACTTAATTTTCAATAAGATTCAACCTTCAAAAATTATAATTCACTGAAAACCTGTAAAATATGTTAGTAAATTTGTATTCCCTAGAATCTCTTCAGGTATGGTCATTGTTTGCATGACCTATCCCTAAATGGTCTTGCCATCAACATAATACTTGTGACAGTCATTGTGTTTAGTGGTTTTGTGGTGCATTTACCAATGCCATCATGTCATTCTTTCATTCTAGCCATAGATCTGCTCATCTACCATTTGTATGCTGAAAGCCAATATGTATAGGTCTAGGGGGAGGGGGGTAACCATTTGAATTTGAAAGTTAGACCTTTTGGGGGTCTTGCAACCACAATTTGTACAAATCTCAAGCTCGATTCCTTGCATTTTGTTGGAATGATATTGACATCTGTGATAAGAAAACTGTCCTATTCAAGAAACATCAAGAGTTGACAGTGAAAGAAGTTGATTGTCATGTCTAGCTGGCTCCTTTGTACGTGGATAAATAATTAATGACTTATGCTTCGAACAGCCATTTAACCTTGAGTGACCTTGTGGGCTTTACTGTGGTTTGAAGGGTAGACGTGCTAAACTACAAGTTCATGTGCAAGGGCAGCTCCGTAAAAGTAGAATAGATTGGCTATAGAAAATATAGGTTTTTACAAAATATAGTGTCCCCTTTTATTTCTATTGGTTTTGTGGTACAACTTTATTACAAATTGGACAGCAGGTCTTTACCTGTACCATCAAAACTGCCCAAGAAGACCACCCAGGACCAATAAAATCTTGTCTATATGTGAGCAGGTAGCTACTATAGACAGGATTCTTAATGCTTGTGTCAATGGGAAAAATTTGGCCACCAAAAAGTGGTCAAATTGACCAGATGGTCCTTATGTAGAGGGTGGTCGCTTTTAGAGGTTTGACTGTAGTTTTTTTATTGCTTATATTTTCCCAATTCCCGTTGACCACAGGATATGAAGGCAGCCCATGTGAACAGTTCTGTTCCTGTACCGCCAGTCACATTGCGACTGATCGTCCCCGCAAGTCAGTGTGGATCGCTGATCGGGAAAGGGGGTTCCAAGATTAAAGAGATCCGAGAGGTTGGTGATCCAGATTTTTAAAATGATGATCCAGATTTTTCTTGTCGTGTCTTACGCTTCAAGCCCCTGTCACACACTGAGGACTTTCCCACCACCATTTCCCAACCGAGGTTGGTGCTGGGTTGAGAGTAGCCTGGAGTCCATCCTATTCTTGCTCCAGTTCGCTCCTCTGATCGCATCTAAGAGGAATATGACTTTCCCGAGTTTGATTTATCAAAATTTATACAATCATTTTTTCATCAATTAATCAATGATTAAATTTGTTTTATGAAATTTATTTTTGTATAAAATTCAAGCGCCAATACAATGTGTATTTTAAAAAGAATTCTTTTAAAAGTCAATCAAGTTTGCAATGTGAATTACATTTTTTATAGTGCTATTGACTTACCATATTAATTGTAATGCTTCAAAGTCTAGTAAAGGACACAAGTGAACTTGTTTTGTTACAGGTGACAGGGGCATCTATCCAGGTAGCTGGGGACATGCTGCCTAACTCCACAGAGAGAGCAGTGACTGTCTCAGGCACTCCTGATGCCATCTCACAGTGTGTCTACCACATATGTTGTGTCATGCTAGAGGTACGTACTATTACAGCCAAGTATTCCTGGTCTCTCTCCATTCGAACTTGAAGCGTAAGGTTTCTTTTTTTTTTATAGCTGATAGTGTACCTAACCACACTCCTAACCACAGAAAATAAAATAAAACTGAAGTCGTACGGTCACGATCAACAAGACAAGCCAAAACTGCAATGCAAGGAACTGTCTAAGGAGGAAGCAAGAGGGGTAGACAACGGAAAAGATGGGAGCATAATAAAAGAGAATGGACAGGCATGACACTAAGTGAAACATTAAGAAGAACAGAAAACCGAGAAGGGTGTAGAAAACTGGTTGCCAGATCTTCTATGGTGCCCCAACAAATAGACTAGACTAATGAGAGAGAAAGAAAGAGGTAGTGCAATGCAGCTTAGTTGCTGCTCACTTTATAGCCATGCACTCCAAGTCACCCCCTACTCTTCTCAATAATTGTGTTGGCAATGATTCCTTTACTTGCAGAGACACCTGAAGCTTTCCCCAAACACAGACCTCAGACTTAATTAATGTCACTATAAGATAATGATTTTACTGAAACAATATGAGGGTGGATCCCTACTCAAGCCTCACAAGGCAGTCTGGAGCCATGTTAGACTTCTACAAATCAGAGTCCATCACAACAAATCAATTGTGATCATGGAGTAGGGAAGATGTATGGAAGAGAGGTCCATATGACTAGCCATCGACCCCTAGAATTGAATCTCCTACCATAACCTGAAATGATGATAATGAACCTGACACTTCTAGTCCATTTGTGTCATTGTAGCTTCTCTGATTTTTGGTTTGATTTTTGTTGAATAAATGCTACATAATACATCATATTCAACAAAAGAACCTTAAAACATTTGCTCCCTTTATAAGAGATCACAAAAGCCTCTGTTCAAACTGATTACGTGTGATGTAAGACTATTGTGATACTGTACAGTATTTGATCTCCATTTGAGCTTGAGAAATATGTTTGGACAAGTGTGCACCATCAGTTAGTAATTCCCTTAGGTGAAGTCTAGCTGTCAAAAATCTACTTTCATCTGTCCCTAATTTTGATACATGTGTAAAGACATGCATTTGTTGTCACCATTTAAGAAAGATGAGGCCCTTAAAACCCCCCTTTGGGATTTCTTACCTCTTTTATTCCTGATCTCATTTGTGAAGGCTCATCTTTTATAGGCAGAAAAGACAATAGACTGTCATAGTCATAATATATAACGTCCCCAACGGCCTACATATTTATTGAACCATAAAATTGTCATCAAAGTTGATACGTGCCCACAAGTTTGATCCATCCAGGAAGAACTTAAGTCGATGAAACAGGTTCACCTGGGGTTCGCCCGCGTAAAAAATCTCCGACAGTAAAATGTTTGTACCAATCAGGCGTTCTTATTGATTTGGACAGGGGTAAAATAAATGACATATACGGGTGCGGAGGGGTCGTGCGATTAATCCCCGGAAGGCCAGAGTCTGACAGGGAAATCTGGAGAATGATGCGTCCTCCTTAACGTAGTCTGACCTGTAGAATGCACACATCAGCCATTTTTATAGCTCCCTCGTCTGGCAATATGGCCCAAATCATTACTTCTCACCACTATTTTCACAGTTACAGTGGAATGGGTTATTCGATATTGCGTGCGGAATGTAATTTCAGCTCCGCAGCCAGGCTGGTGTGACCGCATTGTGTCATTGCTTCCGCACGAAGAAAATGGGGCCACGAGTTTAGTGAAAACAGATACGACAGGATTTGGCGTGTGTCGGAAAAGGGGCTATGAAATATTATTTTACATTGATGATTTACGTGAGAGTTTAGAAATCTAGTCCACAGAGCATTCGTAAACCCCTAGAATATCAGTTTGTGGCGCCACCAGTTTATCTCGATAGATAGTATAGCAAATGCCATATACTGTATACATGTATCATGTAGATGTCAATATACCTTCCAGCGCTATCACCACACGTAATAAACTTTATCAAACGATGCCACACAGTTAGAGTTATTGTCTGTGTTATTGATTTGATAATGAATCAATACAAGTTTGAGGTCAACGGGAAATTGCTGTGTTAGATTTGTCTCTGAGCTAAGTGATGAAAAAAATACATTTCCCAACAGACTGTTAACACAGATAGAAGCAAATGTTACACAAAGTCTTTCACAGACATACTGTCTGTGGAAGGTGTTTAAAAAAACTGTCATTTAGAGAATCAGAATGATAACTTTAAAATTTAAATGTTGAATAAAAAAAAAACATTTCCCAATGGACTGTTAACACAGATAGAAGCAAATGTCATACAAACTCTTTCACAGACAGGATGTCTGTGGAAAAGTGTTTTAAAAAACTGTCATTCAGAGAATCAGAATGATAACTTTAAACTTCTTGCATTAACATAGATGCCAGACTTGTATAATAACTTGCATAAGATCTTGGCACCCTCAGACAGTATTTCATGGTTTGTACATTTGACACACTCGGAGGAAATTTGCCGATAATTGCGAAGTGTTGTCAGCAGGCTAGACAGTGGGTCTGCCTGGATGAAAGCCCACGGGAGATCAAGTCATTTGTTCAAACAACTTTCAAGGGTGTTATCTCACATACCAGATGATAGGTGCTTTATATTCTAGTGAGGAGAAGGTACAGCTTTTTTGTGTGTGAAAATTTCTGTTGAAATTTATACAAGTTTTGGAACCGAACACACTTATCGAGAAGAGTAGGGGTGACCCAGTGTGCTTGGCTGAAAGAGGGAACCGTAGCAAGGTCACATTGCACTTTTAGCTTTCGAAAAAGCTGTGTGATTTGCCTCAGTCTGAGCTTGGCCACTCTACAAGTGAAAAGGAAAAAAAAGTGTATCAACCTTGTGTGATCTCAGTCTTAACTAGAGTTCCACGACCTCATACCTTCGCCAAATGATTTTAACCTTTATGACTGATGTATTAGGAGTGTTTCTCGTCAATTATAAATCATATCAGTTGATTGTCTTAAAATATAACATGTCCAAAGTATGAGCTTAACAAATTATGAGATCAACAAAGAAGGTAATGCTAATATTGTTCATTAATTATGCAAATGAGGCCCTTATTAACATAATTTGATTCAACGATGTTTACATTCACATAACGTCCCGATGCCAAAAAAAAGTATTGACTGTATGAAATTGCCGTCATTTGCCAGTGTGGAATTAGAGAAGTTACTCATTAAGTATGCAAATTAGCCCACATTATCATATTTTCTATCTATAAACATTCCTCTCTTCCTCAGTTACAATTTGAATAGTGATATCATGGAACAAAGCGGATTTTTAAAGTTGCCTCATTAATTATGCAAATTAGAATCTGATTTGCATAATAATTGTCCAATCACACTAAGCATCACACAAGCTATCTACATACCAAAAATAATGACCATCCATCAAGCCCATCTTGTTATAGCATTTCCTAATTAATTATGCAAATGAGGTCTTCATTTGCATAGTTCATATCAATTAATATTCCTCCCTTCCTCAATTACATATGTCACATGTTTCAGAGTCCTATCATGGAATTTGGCGGATGTATAAACTTTCCTCATTAAGTATGCAAATTAGATACTGATTTGCATAAGAGGTGTCTAATCATGTACATCATCACTCAAGCTATCTACCTACCAAAAATCATTACCATCCATCAAGCCCTTCTTGAGTTATTCCCTTTCAAAGTCAGACGCAAAACCTGCTCCTGCAGTTCCAAAAAAGCCGCTAGGGGGCCCAAACCCACACCACTTACTCTCTGTCCAACGAGCTATCTACCACTCAAAAATCAGTTCCATAGCATGTCCAGAACACGAGATATCAAAACAGGAAGTTCCGCTGCAGTACCGTAAGAAGCCGCTAGGGGGCCCAAAATCTAATCGTTTTTAGGTCTCATCAAAACCTACCAACATACCAAATACCAAGACAATCCATCCAGGCGTTCTTGAGTTATGATGGTCCACTACAAACAGACAAACAGACAAACAGACAAACAGACAAACGCTACCCTCTGCATAACCTTCTCGGCGAAGGTAACGAAGGTAATGATGTGCTATGATGCTGTAGATCATGAGAAAGCATGTTGGCTGTACCAGTATGTTTTTCTTCAATGATGGTAGTATTCTAAAGTTGAAATTGAATGCTCAAGATGAAATCAAATCGACAAGCAGTAACAGACGTGATATTCAATACATCATCCAATGGTATGATTTGGTATTTACCTTCTTGAAAACGGAGATATTGTAGTCAGTTTGTGTGTTTGTTTGTTTGTCTTGACGTGTATTTGCAATTACATACATCGTATATGTGAATATTGCAGAGTTACAGGATGTAAGGTAGAAGTGGAATAATAGGATACTTGGAGTATTGGAAGTATGGTTCAGAGTTGAATGGTGTTATGCTTGAGAGCCAGGAAGTGATTGCACGCAGGTGGAACATTCTGAATGACTTTTGGCTACATCCACACAGTAAATCTAAAATCGTTAGGGGTTAGTCCATGGGCCAAATGTGGTGGCAAATTTTCCTTATGATTTTTGAAAAGTAGGGTGTCTTAGGAATATATTTTTATATGATAGCCGCCGCAGAGTGGTAGCTTTAGGTACCCACATAGAGCTTGTCATAACTTCCTGGCACGTTTGACCAATTGCTGATGTCACGTATCCGTAATGACATGTGTCAGTAAAGTCACGTGTCCGTAACTCTCGCGAGTTTATGTTCTGCAGTGATTGGTCATTATTGATCCTGAAGAAGGCGACAGTGGTCGTCAAAAATTTGATGCGTGAATACCTTAGTGTTGGAAGAAAGTTTAGCACTGTATTCCTAATGCGACTAGACAAACCTCCCATTGAAAAACACGTCTGTTCTTTTATATCTACTATAACCGAAAAGCGAGGAGATGTAGAATTTATCTGATGATAGTCATATTATTTTTATATCCGTTAACTGTACTTGTTTTTTGTTTTGTTGTGACCTGTACTTAGCCAAGTGTGGCAGAAATGTGCAATAAAGGTCTTCATTCATTCATTCATTATTATATTGTCATAACGATGTTTAGCCTATTGCATCAGACTCTTGTAATTTTTCTGTCTGTGTGCTTTCCAGTCTCCCCCCAAAGGTGCCACGATCCCTTACAAGCCCAGACCCGCGAGTGGAACCAGCACCTCTGGCCCTGTGGTCTTCGCAGGGGGTCAGGTAAATGTACGAACCCTTTCCTGTCACTTTGTGCATGAGGGCATGTCAGTTTGGTCTGTGAAAAACCAAGCATCGAGCAACCAGTAGAAGTAGGAGAGGTTTAGTCTGTTACCAGGTCATCCTCCCAAACAATAAAACTCACATAACACTTGATAAAACTATGGGATGACTTTTTTGTACTATAAAAAAAGTGGAAACTTTATAATGAGATTTACAAATCCCCTTCCCTGTAGAGTTTTTGAATGTAAAAAGTAACTTTTGAAATTCAATGAAAAAGTGTGATTTTTCTGATTGAAATGTAATAAAATTGATATTTTTCCCAATCCCCTCCCCACTTCAGTTGCCCCCATTTTGCCCAGAAACCAACCAACCAACCAACCAACCAACCAATTAAAAAGAACACCATAACCTGATAACCCTTGTTTACAACCTCTCCCAACCTTCACTCATTCCCTCATGCACCCAAACTTGCCTTTCCCGAATCTCCAAAATTCACCCTCACCTCCAAACCCTCGTGGTGAATCTCAATCGGTCTTTACATTTATTCCAGGCCTACACAATACAGGGTCAATACGCCATCCCTAACAATGATGTAAGTCACCCACTCTTCTCATGTCATTTTTGTACTCTCGTCCGATCAAGCATGCAGTTTTTTTAACGATTCAGTGGTGTCTGCCCATTACGGTGGTAGAACGTAGAACATTGCATGCTAGTTTTTTTCTTACGACCTTCTTTTTACACTACTGTTGTGGATCTTTTTTGAAAAGTGTACGGTAGCAGTTCGAGGTAGGTAGACTCAAGGTCACTTCTTGTAGATTCTTGTCCTTTCCATATCTGTGCTTCTCCCTCAGCCGCGACCTTTGACCTGGTGTTCCGCCTTCAAGAAAAGGAAAGAAACAAAATAACCCAAAATATGCTCGAAATATGAACTCATCCAGGCTTACCAAGAGGAGCAGACGAAACATTGGAGACTTAAATCTAAAATTGAAAAACATTCTGTTCTGAAATCAGATACACGTAGCTCCTTTACTATTCTAATACAGAAGGAAGGGTGGTTTACTTATATGAAGTGAGGTAATATGAGTGAATGAAGAGAAAGTGCAAAAAAGAATTGACATGATTTGCTGTAAGAGATGTAGAGTCTGCTTCTCTAGTCGCCTTCCTGTCTGACTGTTGAAGGTGAGTCCTCATCTCTGATTGGCTGTTACTTTGGCACACTATGGTGGATGTTAGGGTTAAAGGTCACGCAGCCACCCCCCTGAGCATGTCCCGGGCTGCAGTGCTGACCCCCCACGTTTGTGCGTTTGTGTGTTCCAGCTCACCAAGCTCCATCAGTTGGCCCTGCAGCAAACCCCCTACATCACCCCTGGAACGACCCTCCCTGCTGGTATGTACCTCCCAGCATGCTCTCTGTTTACCCCACACCTAGCTCTGCACTCCCAGCATGCCTCACTGGGACATTCTGTACTTGGATAGCACTACTTTTTTCTACACTACCCTGTTCATGTCACTCCCACCGTACCCAGCATGCTGTATTCCTTCTACAGGGAGAACACTTTGGTGGTAGGGAAGTGGATGAGTGTCTGCATGAGGTAGTGTGGGCATGCCGTGGTGATAGTGTTGCACTTATCCTAGACAATTGCATGCTGAGTTAACAAACATGCACGTATAACAGGTTACCGATGCCGTGCTAGGAACACCATTTGAAATTGTAACCAATCCCATTTTCCTCCCCCCATTACTTCATTCATATGGATGTACATTACATTAGTGTCGGTTCCATTCTCGTTATGTTTTTGGACTTAACGACGTTTCTATTACTAACGTGTTGGTGTGTGCCATCAGTGAGTGTCATTTGACTTGTCCCAATGTCACCTTCAGTTGGTTCTGTGGTAATCATGAACATCAGTGCTGCCTGAGCTTGCAGTAAATTAACATTTGCTTGGTTAATCTGTCTTGAAACACCAGACATAGGATTTCCCTTAACAAGGGTAACAGACCTTGCCTTTCAGTACCTGGCTCAGTAGCATGTCCATTCTTCATTCATGGCTTGCTTTTTAAAATTCAGATATATGGAGCCTTGTATCATGTTGTTAGTGTCTGTTGAATACATTAGAATACTAATTGTAGGACCCTTGGTATGAACACCTCCTTGGTATGAAAAAAACTAAACATGTTATTTTGCTGTAGAAATGTACTAGTAAGTGGAAGTATATTCAGTTTGTTTAGCTAAGCATTTGAAGAGACCCCATTGCAGTGAGGGATAAACCTTACTTTAAGTCTTCTTTTTACAAGATCTGCTACAATGAGCAATACTGTTTTAAGTACCAAGGACAGGTATCGCCTTTATGCAACGTTTTGAATAGGATTTTTCCTCCGTACTTGTTTCCTGGTGTGTTAATGTGACCATCTGTTTCGTGTACGTTAGTTTATCTCATGTGCAAGAACATTGATTGAACTTGTGTGTGTGTGGTAGCGTCAGCACTGTGGAGGATGACCCCTGACCTGTCAGTTTCTCTTCCCAACAGCCCTTGCAACACAGTTCGGAGTTCAGACTGCGTCTCAGCCAGGAAACCACTCCAGTCAGACACATGAGCTGACCATACCTAATGAGGTGGGCCTGCTTTACAAACTGTCAATCATACACAAGCAGGGCTGTCTCCAGCTTTAAATTTTGTTCCGTCCCACTAATTGCTTGGAAGCTGATTTTTTCATTTTCATTGTTGAATTTGTCATGCCAAGCTTGAAAAAATACATTTTCATCAATTTTATCTCATGAAATTAATATTTTGGGGACGGAAGGGGTTGCATTTTTTCCGTCCCAACAAGCAAATTTCCGTCCAGGGACAGAAGGACGGGTCCTGGAGACAGCCCTGTACACAAGGTGTAACAGTTACTCAAGCAAATGGATAAACTTTGAAAATCCAGTTGCTTGAGTAACGGCTGCCTTGTTTATCTTACTACCTGGATGTCTAACCTTCATTGACATATTGTTAATCATGAATTAGTCCTGTTGTGCATAATACATAAGTTATTCAAGCAACTGGATAGATTTTTTAAATGGTCAGATGTTTCAAATAGCATCCACTGTCTTCCTTCAGTTCCAAACAAGAGATAGTGAATGCTACTAGTATCTGAAATGTCTGACCATTTACATAGTCTATCCAGCTGCTTGGGTGGCTTTTGTGTTGTTTTCCTGGATGTCTAACTGTCATTGATGTAGTCTTGTTATGTTTTATTTACCACAAACCCATCACACTGCAAACATATATTCTGTTTTGCATTGGGTATTTTAACAGCAAACGTAAAGCGCTGTGAACACCCCTTTTCCCATGCCACCATAAAATTAAGTCCCTGCTAACTTAAGGGCTTATATTGATTTCTGTTTTTATCTCTACAGCTTATTGGGTGCATCATTGGAAAAGGTGGTTGCAAGATCAATGAAATAAGGTAAGGCAATAACTTGAATAAGGCAGGACTGGAGGTAGCGACAGAATGGTATCAATGATAATAATGATAACCTTTATTGTACATTCATGCCCTATCACGGGCTAAGTACAGGCGTATAGGTACAGAATACATGGCGATGTTCATATAATGACACACTGGGTTTCTATTACTAATCTAATACAATGGTTATAAAACTACACTAATTCATAGGTTCGGCTTCTTCTTGTGTCTTTGTGATATTGGAAATATAAGTTGAGACTTGTTTAGTATTGCATGGTCAAAAACGCATGATAAAAAGGAATTTCTCAATACTAGACATAGATTTGTTAAGCTTTTTGTATAGGATTTGTCAATCAAAGAAGTAACCATGTGGACAACTCTTTTTAGACCATACCAGCGCCTCTGAATGGAAAATGAATTTTATGGCATGACAATCTTACATGGTACAATGTATCGCAGCAAGTTTCACACAACCTTACTACAAGGCTATTCTATCCTACACTTACATGTAGAACTACAGAATATTACCGTCAACAGTATACGAGTAAAACTAATTAAGTACTAGTTACATGTATGTGTGTACATTTTTTTTGTAAAAATCAACACAATTCATGTGTACATGTATATCTATTGTACAGTATGTCTGCCGGTTTAATTTCACAATAAAATTGAGATTGAATTGCAATTGTGTTGATCCTAACATGAACTTGTACAATGCAGGCAATGTTCGGGAGCGACCATAAAGATCGCGGGAATGCAGGAGGGCTCGACGGACCGGCAGGTGACGATCACGGGCACGCCCGAGGCCATCAGCATGGCACAGTTTCTCATCAACACCAGGTGGGCCTTCCCAGCATGCCATGATCCCTTCCCATCATGCTAGCCTGTTGTTTCCCATGATACATTGCTGATGCTCCTCCATGTTAGGTTTATCTTTCCCAGTTTGTTTTTGTTACAAATTTGCTGTTATGTTCAAAAACGGTCTTCTTACCAAAGAGATCATCATTTGGATGGGTGGTAGCTGATTTTGTGGCCATCACTTGTACTCGGAGACATTTCAAAAGCAGTATTTTGGGTTCCTGTACACCACTCAGTTGGAATCTAAAGTGAAACACATGTACGACACCTGGAAATAGTTTCCTGCCACCATATTCAGTTAGGGTAGGCAGCCAAAGTTCCAATTCTGTTTAACTAAAACTAGGCCTTAGAGAGCCTTGTTGTCTAACAACCATCCAAATGGTATGACATCTCTGAATGCAGAACCAAAGGTAGGTAAAGTCTATGGTGAACAAAAGACCTTTCCCTTTCGCCCCCTTATTTTTTCTTGCAACTCCTCTAGGACGTTTCTTTCTGTATACTATTTACACCTATAAATCCTAGTACCCGTTGAGTACATTGAGTAATCTGAAGTAATATTATCACACTCCTGTGTGTGACAAGGTAAGCTGACTTTTACTCACAAATACTGCACTCACCCTGTCCCTATCTTCCTCTAATTTTATGTCTTATCAATAAGCCCTTTTCTCACAACTTAACCTTCAAGTCTTTTTAGATTTTCCCTCTTCCTGTCTATAATATATTCCCTTTATGTTGTAGTGATGAGTTGATATTGAAGACGTTTATGGCTAACCTTCTAGGCTAGACGCTTTACTGATTTATCCTGCTTTGTTGAGTATGACACCGTTCTGATATCGTTCTTACATCCTGCTCCAAGTAGACATCACAAGAATAACCTCCTCATCATATGGCTACTTTTTAATCCCATCATTGTGAATGAAAGCATCCCATTGCCATGACGACTGTTAGCATCCCTTGTTGCCATGACGACAATTACAATTCTTCCCCCTGTCACACCCCATCCTTGTCCATCCTCTAACCCCATGCCTCTAACCCCGTCCCTCCGTCTCCACCATCCTGCCCTCCCCCATGTCTCTTACAGCTTAGAGCTGGCCAAACGCTTGACCCCCGACCTGACCACGCCCACCACCGCTCCCTCCTCTACGTTGAACCCCACTTCCCTGGGGGTGGCGCAGGGTGGCACGCCCACCCCCCTGGCTGTCCCCCTCAGCAGTCTGATGTCGTTGAAACCAGTCCCGCTCCTCGGACTCGCTCAGGCGGGCTTACTAGATGCGACCAGTAGATCGTCCTACACAGCAAAAGTGAAAAACGCAACGGGGACGGGGACCTCGGGGGCGAAGAAATCCGATCGCAATAAGTTTGCACCGTACTAGAGGGGCGTAGTAGTGTATGGGAGTCGTCTGGTCATCGGGCACTACCGACAGTAACCGTGGACAACGCTCGTAGGTACTGGGTACCTAGCAACACGAACAATACGCTTGTAAACCTTCATCGCACAAAGCTGAAGTCCTAAATAGTACTATCCCAGATAACTCGTGTACAAAGTTGAACGTGGTGCTGTCTCAAGTGCCATCGTCTTGCTTTTGAGCTATGGCTAGTTGTAGTAATAGTAGAAGTAGTCATGTATACTTGTTCTTACGAACCCAGACTTAGATGTTTTGTGTCGTCACCTTGTACAGGTTTATCCCAGTCAGACGTATACGTAGCTGTAGTAAGAGTAACTCTCAGAACAAAAGAAACGTTCTCCAGTATTTTCACTACTGTAAAAAGAAGCCGGTCCACGGTTACTGTCGGTAGGGCATGACACTGTGCACCTTTAAGGTGTACTAGACATGGAGGGCAGGGATAACAAGGGTCGGTAGCTGGAAAACGGTTTACGCTCCAAACGTAACCAGTGCTACCACCACAGTGCATGTGCCATACGCCAGCATGTATTTTCTAGACTTGTATCGATAACTCTAGGGCTAGTAGCCGACTGCGTAGGTTGCTAGTTTTCTACTTTTAAACTTCACATTCCTTGAGAAAAGTTTATGGCTATATTGTGATTAAAGAATAAAAACTACTGGCTGTAAATGTTAAGATGTGCAGGGTAACCTTTTGTGATCATGATCAGAAGAAATTTTTGCATTTGTAGTGCACATAATATAAAGTGATAGTAGCACAATGAGTGATGATATGCTGGTCTTGCAACTTGAAGCAATAAATTATTACCACTGGTAACAAAGTAAAATAATGTATACTTTACCTGTAATAATGTATATCTCTAGGAATGTATTGTAAGTGGGCATTGATATGTAGAAGTAAGCATGAACTTTGTTTTTGGACTGGAGGGGTGGTGAGGTCGGACTATAGTGGTGTGTACTTGGCTGTAAATACTATGATGCCTGTGCCGTGCATGAACATATGTATGCCGTGTGTTACTCCTTTGTAGTGATAGACACCGATTGTGTTCTCACATAGAAACTTTCTCCTTTATTGTTTGTTGGTATTCAGAGACTGCTACTACCCCTCTAGAGAACTACCTCTGCTGGCAATGTTGCTGTGAATTCTTTTTTTTATTTTTATTTTTATTTTTATTATTCCTTCATCCATTCACTTCTAACAAGATGATGTTCTGTTGAAGACGTCCGTTATTGCCATTGTACCGTAATCCTGTCATTGTATAAGTAGACTGCATGGTAGTCGTTAAAGAATTGTTGATGAGACGAGAGAGGTATCATTTGTAAGTCTCCAATATGGTGTAATTTCTGGTTTTTATAGGCTGAGAGAAGAGGTCAGCGGCATGGGAGGGCTAGTCCTGTGATTTCCCCATCATGAACTGGATTACCCATGATGCCCTGGGATTACCCATCATTCAATCTGTTTTATCCATCATGCATTGTGATCAAGAAGTAATGTTGGAATCAATAAGGAATGATCTGACCAAGATTTTGATTTTAGTGATTCAGAATCACTATTTTCTTTCTTTTAGCCAATTCTGTATCCTTGTATTTGTTTCAGAACTGCATATTTATCCTGCAGTGTTGTTTTGTAAACATTGTCGGCTTGCGACCATTAAATTATGGCCAGTGTAGTGAAGTCAACTCGATTGTTCATGGAATCTTCATGTGGGACCGGCCATTTTGTTCTAATGTGTAAAACTGATCTGTTTTATGTTGGTGAATGAATATGTTAAGGATTAAGAGGAATTGGACCAATTCTTGGCAGGGTTGTTACACTTAAAGAAGGTAACAATGCTCAAGGGATGCATCTTCAGTAGTAACAGTGTCTCTGCCAGGCAAACGGCCCCTTCCGGACAAGATAGTGTGAAACGGAGAGAGTGGAACGCTATGAGAAGTCTACAACATTAACTTTTACATGGACTTGATTCTTGCTTTGTACAGTCGAATGTGTTCCTCATTATTGTTATCATTGTGGAAAAAAAGACTGCTCTTATTGCTTGTACAGGCCAAAGCTATAAAAAGTAAGCTTGCATTTTATCTATCATTCCAGCTGGTATGAGATTCTGTGCAGGTGTTTTTTCTTCAGCAGCAGAAGACAGAAGTTTTTAGAACTTGATGTACCTCCTACGGAAAAAAAGTCTGTTGTTAAGATATATACTGTACAATAGTTGTAGTAGTCATAGGATAGACAACGACTGTGAGCTTAGATGAATAAGAAAGTCACTGACATCATGGATTAATAAGGGATGTTCATTTTTACAGATTATTGAGTGATTAGGCAAGCGAAAATTACCTGTCGAATTTATCCCATTTGTTGAATGTAGAAGTCTTTTTTTCGAGACCATGTTACCTCAAGAAGCGGTATATGGACTGTACCAAAGTTCCGAGAGGGGGGGGGCAGCCGACACCTGTGCCACAGGACTCTTTAGAAGATAGATCATGCATCTATGAAGAAGTTGTTCAAGAGTAAGTAGAAGCTGAAACATTTTAGTTTTGACCGACAGTTTCCTTACAAAATTGAGTTTGAGAAACCGAACATGATCTGATTGTCTATATGTGAGACATGATATATATCATCCCTTATATCATTGTATAAACCATCAACTTTCCCTGTTTATATATTTTTTTCAACTACAACAACGTTAGTTATCTTTTCCTCAACATGGAGCCATGAAAACAAGTTTGAAGAAGAGGCTTTTCCGAAGTTGTAACTAAAGACTATAGAGTGATGCTATATGAACCCTTGTTTGTAGGTAGTTTGTACCACCTTCCCCTGTATTCTGCTGCTGGAGAAAGCGGCTGCCGAGGATGTGTATACTGGTGTCTTGGAATGACAATAAAAGCTGTAACAACAGTCAAACCCGCCGTCTTATTTTGAATGAGTATACAGCATGTAGGATTTTTGCCTGTCTTGTGTTATGAACCATAACTCCACAACCCTTCATCTGAAATGCTGTCAGCAGCTGTGAATAGTCTCATCAGGTTTGTAATTTAGTTTTTAATTATGCAAATTAGATTCTGACTTACATAATTATGTCAATCATACCCTAAGTTATCTACATACCAAAAACCATGATGATCCGTCAACACCTTAAGTTTTTCTCTTTCG
This sequence comes from Branchiostoma lanceolatum, assembly GCF_035083965.1. NCBI lineage: Eukaryota > Metazoa > Chordata > Leptocardii > Amphioxiformes > Branchiostomatidae > Branchiostoma > Branchiostoma lanceolatum. The sequence goes on along the minus strand of NC_089733.1, from coordinate 14,412,761 downwards.
AAGTTTGAAACAAAATTGGCTGCTGCAGTTCCCAAAAAAGCGGCTAGGGGGCCCAAACCTAGCCTGGAGTCCAGCCTTATTAGCTTATGTCCGCTACCCAAGCTCCGCTCCTAGCGAACGTAAGCTAATAAGGCTGGACTCCAGGCTAGCCCAAACCCGCAGGACTTACTCTCCCTCCCAAGAGCTATCTTCCACTTAAAAATCAAGTTCTTCTGCAGTACTATTGGAAGCAGCTAGGGACCCAAAATCTAATGTTGAGGTCTCAAGAAGATCTACCCACATACCAAATATCAAGACAATGCATCCAGGCACTCTTGAGTCATCATGTTGACGCACACACACACACACGAACGCTGACGAAAACATAACCTTCTAGGCGAAGGTGATAAAGCCAAAATATATTTGCCTGCAACGTTTCTGCAACCTTCCTAGACTGGCAAAACTGGTGTACTTTCCACTGCAGTGCCACTTTTTACTGCTAGGTGGCACTGCAGTGTGAGGGTTGCGGTCCCAAACGTGACACCTGTCATGTACTGTAGAACCAGTCGAAACATTGGCAAGTAACTATCTCGTGGTTATGTGCAGAGAACTTTGTTAATTGCTATCAATAGCTCTTCACTTGGTAGCTGTAAAGGATGAAAACTTTACTTTTTGTACTATACTGTACTTTTTCTCCATCATAACTCTACATTTACACGGGAAACAGCTCTATCCAACAACAACAAAGTCTACAAAGCCCTCTGCTATGTTAAAAACTAAAAAACGAATGCAACACTTGCAATCAAACCTTTCTACACACATACATCTGTCCAACATACTGAATACAAGGTATTTTCTCATAAGTACAAGTGATATTTGAAACATAAAACTTTAATTCTCATGTAGAACAATTGATGACTGATAATTGCTCCTGATGACTGATAATTACTTAATATGTTGCATGGATTGGTGCTGAATTCCTAAACATTATTTTCCAAACTGGAGATGCTAAACATCTACAAATATTCCTTTAGGAGAAAGCTATTATAACATTTCAGTAATCATGCACATTGCAAATAACAAAATAATAAAATCCAAATGTACATCTAAAACAAGCTGCCTTTGCATAGTTTTTTACCACATCTCTGTCAAATATACCTACCGAAAATCAAGACCACGGCATGACCAGAACAGAACAGAAGATAAAGAAACTGGAAATTCCTCTGTGGTACCAAGGACAGCCGCTAGGAGGTCCAAATTTGACTTTCCTCTTCTTGAGACAAATATCACCACAGTCCATACATAGCTTATTGACTTATGCTGACCAAAGTTGTCTGATTAAGCATTGCAGTTTCAAAAGCCCTGTGTGATAATCGCTTATCAAGAAACGCATCAATGATTCTCACAAAATAATTGAATCCACAATCGCACAGAAGCCTTAGTGTTGTCATAACATGAGAAGACAACGTAACGCCTCATGTGCCAGTATGGACTGGAGGTGTAGATAACACCTTTAGGGTTCGTTCCTTTGCAGTACTACCTCGGCAGTTACACCGTTATGGTATTTCTGGATTACTCTCCAAGCAGAGGACGGCTTTCGACAGGTTTTTTACATGTTTTTAGGCGTTTTTGTCGGGCTTTCTCTACTTTTTCATTTTTGTCTCTATAAACCCAAGAGACCAAAAAAAAGTAGAAAGCCCGACAAAAACGCCTTAAAACACGTAAAAACCTGCCGGAACCCGTCCTCTGCTTGGAGAGTATTTCTGGATGGGGTTGGGTTTATCGTGCTGTGCTGGTGTCAACCGCTAGGTGGTGCTTCACAGTGAAACTTTGTGTACATTCCAATATCAAAGCAACCTCAATCATCTGTTCCACTTCCACATAAATCTTAAACCAGCTGAATCGTATTATTCACTTATCTTGCTTGCCACAGCAATATCCGCATGACACGGTTCTAACACATATCTCAGACCGATGAAGGTAACCAACGCAGCATCATGTTCCTATCCTGGAAACCATACCGTCGGGAGCTCTCCGGTTTCTCTGCGGGGCTAGGAGTGATGCCCGCCCACCCAGACAGATTAACCCCCCCGAGGGGTAGTTAGCTCCCTCCTACGGTGGCGGCAAAACTACGGTGCATCCCCCTTATAGCGACGAGAAGCAGTACTCCAGTCAGAAGCTCTGAAGAAGGTGTCTGACAGACACCGAAACGTCAGCAGGTGAGATTCCTGGTTGTGAAAAAAGAAACTATACATTCTACTTCATCCTCCAAGGCTGTAGTACACTTCTGTAGTAAGGAAGGGAAAGCGATATCAAAGTGGCTTGCAGGAGACAAACTTTGTCCTATGATGACTATATATCAAGCCTGTATCATATCAAATGTGGCACACCTGTAGTACAACAATCCCTTACCAGCCATTCTATATGTTATCTCGATGTTTATCACAGAATAAGACGGAGAAAAATCACAGTTTCAAGGTCAGTCTTTGTTAGATTATAATATGGTTGGTTTTTTCAACGTTTGCATAGATTCTACCCAAGGTAAGTACTCGGGAAATGATTAACACAATTATAATTTTCTGTAGTAAAACATTTCTTGTTTTCCATATGACTATGCTTACACTGTTACACAGTAACATTATTCTTTATCAAAGGACCTTTGTTGCATACAAAATTCAATGAGTTACTTGGGGGGGGGGGTCCAAATCCAAATCTTAAGTAGTTTGCAATTGTGTCAAAGTTTTCAATTTCAAAACTACTTAAATGTCTATGGTGAGGGATGCTTTAGGGTGTTGGGGGAGCATCATTGGCTGAAATATCAATTCTAGTCAAGACATTTTCTCATATCTCACTGATTTGCTTGGATGATAGACAATTATTATATTTGAATTATTGTTGATGAGTACATACACTGATTTGGTGTGCCTATACATACACATGGCAGTAGATAAAAACTGAACATTAGCCACGAAGAACAGTATACAAAAGGTATTATCATTAATATAGTTTCTGCCTTTTGATTACAAAATACCTTACATAGCACCTTACATACTGTAAATCATTTTAAGTTTGAAAGTTTAAAACAAGACCTAGTGTAGTAATGTTATGCAAGACATAAAACATGTCACAGTATGATGAATTCGTAGTGAGAGGGAGGATTGAGGAAATAAAACCTCTGCAAATATTTCACATTTTACAGTAGATGTAGCCGTGAGGAGTTTATAGTTTAGACTTGGGGTTCCCGTCATTCTCTTCCTCCTCTATCAACTTCTCCCAGTCATATGCCGGCTGCTTGTTGTGATCTGTAAGTTAGAGTACAGTCATTTTTATCACATGGGATTCATGTAATGTGTGTCTTATTACTCTTGAAGCAGAGGTTAGGTTCTGACTGTTTTTTTGACATTTTTTTATAGGTGTTTTTGTCAAGCTTTCTATTTTGTAAGGTTTTCCTTTTGTCAAACTATGAATTCTTGTCTAAACTGATAGACAAAAAGAAAATGTGACAAGATATAATCCCCCCCCAAAAAAAAACACTGAAAGAAAACCATCAAAACAGTATGTATGGGAAAATACAATGATACAAATTGAAACTTTCTTTTCAAATTTTCGAGACCTTTCCCTTTTCTGTTAAAGGCCTCTTTTGTAGGATCGGAATAATCTAAAAGTCAAGGTTTTAGTAATCTATTTTCATATACTGTTGAATCTACCTTATCACATTACCAGCTATACTCACTGATTACAAGTGTGACGTTGCTGTGTCGTACGAAGGTGCTGAAAACCTGGGATTTGTTTGGCCGTAGACAAATACTTGAAATGTGATGGAGTGCCAAAATATGTTTTATAAGTTGTCATCATAGATAGAAACATAATATCATGAGGCAAAATTTTGTTCAGAATGTGGAAAATTTTTCTTGTTTTAGCACCAAAATCCTACAATACAGGCTTTAAAAATGTATATCATATCATGTCAACTATCTGCAAAGAGAGTCCTCTATCAATTCACATTGGGATTGCAGGGTATTTTTTTAGCAACACCTCGGGGGCTGTTGGTATATTTCATTTTCGATTTTTTTTCTTTTTTTCGATTTTTCTGAAGTGGCGATTCCGAAAACCAACAAATAGAATTGGTGTGGCTCTAACTCAAACAAAGGTAAAAATATGATAAAGTTTGACACTTTACTTAAGTCTTCAACAAAAACAAATGAAGCTCACCTTCGAATTTTCAGTCGCTCATACGTCGACTCGTGTTGAAGTAATGTATCAAACTTTATAACGGAATGTACCAACACAGATGAGCTTTCATGCTAATGTAAATGCTCAAATAAAGAGTTATTTCAACATTTGTAAACCAAACAGATAACTGTGAGTCATTCAGGTTTACTTTATTTGCCTTAGTGGCTTTCTGTACCTACCTGGGATTTCAAACTGATTCCTATACAGACTCTGTCCTCCGTCCACCTTTACTGTCTCGCCAGTAATGAAGGCAGAAGAAGGTGACAGTAAGAAACATACCGCAGTCGACACCTGAAAAAAATGAATGTTATGTTACCTTTCTGATAGCTGAGACACCACAATTGTAATATGTAACTATTGTAACATATGGCCACACCAATTTTCTTTGTTGCTTCTCCGAATAGCCTGTCCTGTTTTTCCCATTTTGAAAAAAAAGAAAAAATTTGCTCCCTATTCCCATTCACAAATTTTTACTCCCAATTTTACTATCTGTTCTTTTTTAAATTCAATAGCCACTAGAATAGATTATAAAGGCTTGCACATGCCTAAAAAGTGTGGTCACATTGATCATAAGTTGTAATTTTTCATTTATTAAAACTATTTCTCAATATCAATCCATATATTTCATGGCAAAAGGTAATTTTGTTACTATAATTATAGTAATAGATCAAAGAAAGGGGTGCATTGCATTAAAACAAGCAATACAAAGCTGAAACTTGAATAATCCTTTTATACCTTATGTTATGTTAACCCTTGTCTTCACCCCAGACTATTTGCAAAAAATTGTATTTTTTTTTTTCGCCCTGTCGCTCCAGTTTTTTTCTGAAAAAATCTGAGAATCAACAAATAAAATTGGTGTGGCCTATGCGTAGATAGCAGTGAGTAGGTTCAGTTTTATATTCTGGTATTAAGATGACTTCAACAATGTTAATTCATCTGTGGTAGTTGTGCAATATGATACAGCAGGGCTCGGAATTCATTTTTGGGATAGGTGCACCTAACCTGGAAATTCAGATGCAGAGAAATAATTTTGGGTGCACGGCATAAGATAAAGTAGAATGGCAGCAAAATATATTAACAAACCTTACTGCCTCTCTCTCTATTTCAATCTGAAATTCTAGCTAATGTTAAATAAAGTAATACATCAAACAAAGTACAACATGGTCAATATATTGCCTTTTCTGATACTTAAATTTCAAGTAGATACTGTATACTAGAATACAATATTACCTCTATTCTATAGCCTACAAATATATATAGGTGCACTGGTGCACCCAGTCAAAAATTAGGTGCACAGCTCCAATTTCAGGTGCACAAAAGTGCACATACACCCAGTATTTCGAACGCTGTACAGTGTACTTAACAAACATTTTTAAAAACTTTTTGTACTGAATACATGCATTACAACTACTATAAATTTCTTTGTACACTAACCATGCGCCACATGATACAAAGATATTAATAAAGGATAAGATACCCAAGGCAAAAACACTCCCTGATGCTCCATTTTACATACTGTAATAAACAAGCATGTTTTCTTTAACAACTAATCACTATGTACTTTCATTTATTACAATAAAATATATGTGCTTATTTCAAACATAGATGTATGAAAAAATTGTAACGTAGAGTGCACACAGCAGTGAAGGCCCTTTGCATTTCTACACTATGTGAAAGGCTCCAGCCTCGAAGTATAGCCAAAAAATGTGGACAGACATGAATTTTAAGAAAACCTACCTCTTCTGGCTTCCCTAGCCTTTTAGCAGGGATGTGTGGGATCTGACTTTGAAATATCTGTAAACTGGCATCATAATTCCTTGCTGCACTAGCAGAAAAGATGGTTCCCTGTGGAAAATAATGTGATTAATATAATAGCAAAACCACAACAAACCTCTTCTGGCTTTCCCAGGCGTTTTGCTGGAATGTTTGGAACTTCACGAAGGAAAACGTTTTCGGTAGCACTATAGTTTCTGGCGGCAGTGTCGGAGTAGATACTGCTTCCCTACGGTTGTAAGAAGGAAGAATAGTTTTTAAGAAGTTGTTAAGAACCTTCTTTCCTCACCACGAAAGTTAGACCAAGTTGTACGAGCAGCAGTAGTAGTACACATGTATCCAATAAAAGTTAGAATTAGATCCTGTAACTGGAAAGTTTGCGTGACACAAAACTTGCATATAATCAAGCAAGACTTGTACATTTTCTATGTTAGTAATCTGCAGTTTGAAAGATAGATGATAGGGGGAGCTAGCAACCAACAAACCAATAGATACTGGTGAAAACCTGACCTGTTTGTGGGAGGGAACACTGCCACTTGTAGCATCTTACATACCATATCGCATGCAAGGAAAATTTAATGGAGAACTCTCACTGGGTATTGAAGTTGCAGGGAAAATCATTACCATGACAACATAGACACACCTGACACTTTAATTCCCCCCCCACTTATTGTTTGTTGTTAATGTTCGTTGTTGGATCTGTCATTTTAAGCTTCCGAAAATTCATTGTCATCAATTTCATGTCATGAAGTTCAGATTTTTTTAATGGATGGGGTGAAATTTTTGTCCATCCCAACAAGCAAGTTTCTGTCCCGGGATGGAGACGGGTCCTGGAGACAGCCCTGACTGTGATCTATCCTTGATCCGCATGCTAATGTGATCTAGAGAAGAGTGATCTCACAGGTGCTACAGAGTTGATCCGGATCCCGTTGGCTGCCCACTCTAGCGCAAGGCTCTTTGTCAGGTTGTCTACAGCGGCACGGGCAGCCCCAGTGTGGCTGGGTAAACACAAACAACAATAAATAAAGATTTATTGATACATCAAAAAGTACAGCAACTTGAATCCGTTCAATTACAAACAAGAAATACAAAATAATTTTTTTTAGATTCCACTTACTAAGTTTTAGTAAATGAAAATCAGCTCTAGATTCACATACAGTACAGTCCAAGAGGAACTAACCAAAGATAGGTACTCATTTTCTCTTGAGTTCAGTAAGAAAATTGGTGTTAATTGCCTTTCCGAAGGGAACAACATTGAAACATGCTAGGGAATGAAACCCAGATCCTTTACATCTTAAGTCAATGAGAAAGTCAAGAATTTGTGAATTGTACCTCATCATGGGAAACCCTTTCCACATGTCGGCTATAATGTTGACAATGACTCCACCATTCTCAGCCATCCATGAGTGGTATGCTGGGGAATATTAAAAGATAAAGTGATTAAGACAGTTTAAATGACAGGATTGTGAAATCATTATAACAGATTGTGAAATGTCAATATCTTTAACTTATCAGTGCCAAGGAGTCCAGGTAATGAGACAGTCAATACAAAAGTTACTCAAGCAGCTGGATAAGTTTTGAAAAATGGTCAGATGTTTCAGATTGAGGTCATTGACGGAAGACAGTGATTGCTGTCTGAAACACCTGACGCTTTCTAAAAACTTATTGTGTTGCTTGAGCACCTTTTGTATTGAGTATTATAGTAATATAGTAAAAGCAGAAATGTTTGCGGGGATTTAATTTTGTGGTAGGGAGTAAATGGAGTGTTCGCGTAGTTTTGAGTTCTCGATTGGAACAATAGTAGCGCTACAGTCACACAATGGAACGGCTTTTCGCTGTGGCTTTAAGTTCGCTGTAAAAACCGTGAAAACTGTGAACATCAAACCACCGCGAACCGTTCTGCATTTACAGTACGCAGTTGTTAAGAAGTCTTCGTAGGATGAGGGTTAAGTCACCTTCCCTACAGCAGAGGAATGTTCCGTTAAGGTTGGTGTCCACTACAGCGTTCCAGCCCTTAAGGCTGATCTGGGCGGCTGGGCTGGGGAACTGACCGCCCGCATTGTTCACCAGGAAGTCCAGCTTACCAAACTCACCAATGGTCTTGGAAAATAGATTTTTCACCTGACAAAAGAAGAAACTATTTGTAAGAAAAAATCATACAGGCATGATAGATGATACATGCACTCATTGTTTCCAATTTGTACACATTTAGTGCTATTCGTATTGATGAAAAAGGTGTAATATTACAGTAATACTGTATTCAAATACATGTACCAAACAAGCGAAAGTAATTAGTGAAGTTAAATTCCTTCCCACACATTTTGGCATAAGGGGCCGTGCCCATCTCCGTCTCCATGTCTATAGCCCTTGGGCCAAACACTTGTGTAAGCAAGTTACATGTACTGCCAGTCCACTGGTAGTGGTGTGTGTTAAACTACCATCTCATAATTAAGTGCTGATTGCAAAGCAGAGGAAGCAGTATGTACCATTTTTTAAGTCTTTGGTATGCTCTGGCTGGTTTGCACCAGTAACCCCTATATTGCAAAGCAAGCTCTCACTGAGCTGTTGTACGGGTCTAATGTACAACTGTGTCTTATAAAAACAAGTAACTACAGAAGTGGCCTGTAGCTTAACTCACATCCTCCTCCTTCCTTATGTTGCACTGTAAAGCCTTGACTTGCGCAGGGCTGTCTGTGGGGATGAGAGAGGACATCTCCGCCGCCGCTGTTCTAACCTTCTCCTCACTACGGGACGCTATCACCACTTTGCATCCTGGGGAAAAAAACAAATACGGTGAACATAAACGGGAGTTTCAAGATTTGTTTTGAAAAATATATTGCTTATACAAGACATATTCTATGATACTCTTGGCTTTTTCTAAAAAAGACACATACTTTCTGTTTATGTCAGTCAACATCTCGGTCAACAAGATGGGTTTACTGAAGGTTCCAAAATGTCCGGCCCATGACGTCACAAAGCAATATGGCGGCACCCATTGCCCAAAGGGTAAAACAAAATAGGTTTATGGTACGTTAAACCTGTAATAATTACAGGATTTACTCGCATGTGACCCAATTAATATTTAACAACAAAGTAACGCCCCCTCCCAACATACAAACTGAAAAAAAAAATTGGGTAATTCAATAACAGTCCAGATGAATGCTTCCATACCTAGATACAGCAGTTCTTGAGCTATGGCCTTCCCTATCCCTGTTCCTCCTCCCGTTACGATGGCGACTTTGTCCGTAAAAAGTCCTTTTCTGAAAGCAGAACGAACTCGCAAACCTCCGGCCGCCATCTTGGACTTTGACCTTTTACCCAGCAAGATAGTCCACTTTTAAATATAGGGAGTTTTATCAAAATATATGTTTTACAACATCATGTATTATATATCTTTTGGTATTATTTCCATACATATTATAAACAATATATTTTGAGTTTGAAAATTCTATAATATTTTGTCACAACTTTATAATGTTACCATTATATGAGTAGAAAAGTAACCCCTACAATTCAAAATGTAACTCTCCAAAAGCAAGATGGCTGCCTGCACGGAAAAAAATCCGACGAGCGAAGAAGACTTCGACGAAGATGTTGTTTTTGAGAATTCTCCCCTATATCAACATCTTCAAGATGTTGGTCAGCTGGACTTCGAAGTCGGTAAGTTCGGATTGGTTTATGTTATTTCAATAAAATTAATTTCCAGTGTACATTTAAGTATTTTATTGAGGGGGCGGAGCTACTTGTCAGATCACAACAGCTGAACGTGTGAGATGTTATTTTGACGAGAGTAGATGCCATAAAATCAAATAAATAGCATATTCACATGTTATGAATCACACTGATTACCACACAAGACAGCTACATTTAAATCACAACGCTTGTTAACATTTTTCCAGTAGGCCATCGTATCCCTTCAACGGTACGTGAAAACCTTCCCCGAACTTTTCCGTCTATTTTTAGAGTCGCACGTCCCGGATGACATTACCCTGCCCACAGTTGTTACATTCTTCTTCACGGTACACTAAACTGTTACCAAGCCCGCATTATCATAGCTGTTCCCGTATGCTCTAATTTGGTGATCTAACGAATACTTAAAACCCTCACGTGTTTAGTTTCTGAAACCCTTTTCCTTGAGCGAATTTGTTAAGGTTACATCTAGAGTTAATCGTTTTAAATCTCAGTTTTTATGAAGAGTAGTGAGCTCGAGTTGATGCACCATTTATAGAAAGAGGAGGAGCATTACGGGATTATCCTGCAACAACCCAACATCACAGTGTGGTGAGAATTGTCCTTCAGCATATTTCACAGGCGTGAGGGCAGGGACTTTATGGGCATTTGTAGCCTGGTGTTAGCTAGTAACAGATGTTGGCATTACCAAAAGGAGCAGAGCCCTAACCAACAGAATTCCAGCCTCTACCCAGAAGTAGGTCAAAAGCCCATATTTATGTGCATGTACTAACTGGTAGGTACATATGTAGGCTTCCTTTGGTCGCTATTTTTAGATGCGTTTCTGATTGCTTTTACATACGACTCTTTGCAGGGATGACAACATCAAAATGTAAACCGGAGGCAAACAGCCTGGCAAGAACACAAGGGAACCAGTTCAAAGGTGTCGTCATGTCGCTTCTAAGAAACATCCTCGGATTTCTCATCCACGTTGGAACGTTTCCAAAGAGGCTGTTAGCAGAGGTCGAGCGAGGTTACGCCAAGCAGTACGTCTCCTTGTTGATCCAATCCAAGCTTCTGCTTGACGACGACCACCATTTTCTTCAGCTCTATGATCAGGATACCTTCAGTGGCGATGACGTCAATACGAACTGGTTTCTCTCAGCAGATACGCTGAAGCTGGAACAATTCTCGACACATTTCGGTGCTGTGTTAGTCCTAGCAACTGCTCTGTTCCTCCAACAGAATTGTTGGTTGGTTTTAACGTTGCTGGTGCTGCCGCTAGCTCTGTGTATAATCAGCTGGTTTACGTTGTTTGTCAGAAGACATCACGAACATAAATCAAGTCTGACCTTGTTAAGGACGTGGTTGTGTGAAGGCGAGAAGTGCGTTTCCCTGGCGAGAAAAAGCTTCCGCCACATCCAGGAGAGAGAGCTCGTGGCGCGAGGGTTCACGATGGTACACGGACAAGTTCCCTTGGAGAGAATGATCCACAGTCGGCTGTGGCAGAGTCAGCAGCAGTGCGTGTCGTTACGAGCGACGCTCGTACGTGCGACGGCGGACATGATACAACAGCACAGAAAGGCGGTGCTTCAGTTGTTACAAGACCATCCCCTGAACTCAGAAGTAGACAACACCAACAGTTACATCAGTGTGATACCACTACAGGAACTGACCAATCAGCTTCTGAATGATACATCGCAGGTTTGTACTTATCTTATAGACATCGATCACAAGGACTGTACAACATTTCAACTAGGCTTTGCAACTCTCAAATGTCAGATGAAATTATGACTTATTTTTCTATAAATTAATCTGGATGGCCTGCTACTCCCATACCATGGCTGTCTCCAGCTTTAAATCTTTTCCGTCCCACTCATTGTTTGATGTTGTTGATTTTTGTTATTAATTACGTCTGTCATTTTAGGCAGATGAAAACACGTTTCCATCAATTTCATGTCATGAAGTACAAATTTTTAGATGGAGACAGGGTGTCTAGTATTGCCTTGTTGCAATTTAATAAAAATGAAAATAAAAACTATTGTCTGTCTCAACAAGCAAATTTCTGTCCCAGGATGGAGGGATAAGTCCTTGAGACAGCCCTGTCCCATACCATGAAAGAGGACACTGGAAAGTGTTTAGCAACCTCCAAATTTTTACTGTACATCTTTCACGTACAAGGACAGCTTTCATCAACCATACCGTACTAGTGTCATACTTGAAGCTGAAATATGCAGTCATTTACTGTATGTCCCCTAATTACTGCACACCTTCAGCAAGCATGCTCTAGGTCTTGTTGTATTATTTTCATCTGTCAAACTTGTTAAGCTGTTGTGTCAATTGAACATATTTGTAGATCACAAGTTGCAGTTGTCTGATCATAACTTGGCAAACGTTCAGTTGTTTGTGTAGTTACCGGTATTAGAGGGAATACAGTAGACACACTAGCAGTATTCAGTGATGTCTAACTGTGCTTGCTATATTTAGACTGATAGCCAACAGCTGTGACCACTACTGCACATGTAGTTAGTATGTAGAGGTCGAGGGAAATATGGGTATGTGGTTGTCTCAGATTGATAGAGAATGTGTCTGGCTTACTTATAGCGTAGCCTCCTTCGAAGACTTGCTGGAATGGCGGCAGATGTATTTGGGGGAGGGGGGTGACGCGATTTCTTACACGGGCCAAGGTTCTCTAATGCCGGCAAGGGACTTTCGCCCGCCGAGGGACGACCGGATGGAAAGGCGGTCGTCCCTCGGCGACATAACTCCTTCGTGCCTCGGCGGCGAAAGTCCCTTGCCGGCATTAGAGAACCTTGGCCCGTGTAAGAAATCGCATCATCCCCCTCCCTTAAATATATATGCCGCCATTACAGGAAGTCTGCGAAGGAGGCTACTTATAGCTGGACAGACTAACAGATGACTATGACGTGCTTGAAATGCTTGTGGCCAAGGATGATACATTGATGTGAAGTTTTGAAAGAAAGATGACTATGAATGATGATACATTGATGTGAAGTTTTGAAAGAAAGATGATTAAAATGGATTGTCATTGTCATAATCATTATCATTACAAGATTAATAATGGCAAAGCAATACTCAAGTTTACACTTCTAAAGTTCACTGAAGCTGCTTGCATCATAGGGGGATTTCGTCTTTTCCACCAACATTCAAATGGGTCAAGCACTAGCCTACTTTCAAGCACTACTAGTAGCCTACTTTGTGCAAACGTGCAAGCATTGAAACGTATATCTAACATGTTTGAACATGTTCATATGTTGGCAGAAATGATGTCCTACAGTTTTTGTGATCTGCAAAAGTTGTGTCTATCAATGATTTCAATTGTACATAACTTTCTTGTATTTATAATGCACACGTATATACATTGCTAACCCACTCAATTGAACACATGCCCCCCTCCCCCTCTGTGCTATCACAGGTAGAAGTGAACGATGACAACAGTTCACTGAAGTCACTGAAGAACCTGGTCCAACTGCAGGCCGACCAAGTATCCGAGTTTGTCCGTCGACTCGCCCTGTGCTTCTCACCCTCCACTCACCACACGACCGGAGCCATCCACGGAGGAAAGGTCATCACATCCTTTAAGAAAACGCTACAGAAGTTGGGAGCAGTCTCAGAAAGTGGCGCAAGTGTCTTGGAGAAGCAGTTTGACTTTCAGACGAAGTACGGTGTGGCGAAAGAGCAGGAGAGAGTGTTGAGACCTGAAAACAGTCCGTTGGTGGGTCTGCATACGGCAATCCACAGTCTTGGACTACACCTACAAGTCACCATGTCCAGGGTGGGTATGCACTTGTGGGGTTCAAGCGACTCCAACTGACCAGTCTAACTGGTCTAGACCTTTTAGCCTAGTGGTTAAGGCCTGTGATCTGGCTGCCCGGTTTCGGCGTGGGTTCGAATCCCGGGGGCCAGGAGACTGTTCTACTCGCTTCTTTGTTTCACATTGTACAGTATACTGGAAATTCCTGTAGTTTTGCGGTGGTTTTATTTTGTGGTAGGAGAGAAAAGGAGGTTTTTGGCAGTGTTAAAAATTTGTAGTTGAAACAATTCTGTAGTACAGTTACTGTAGTAAAAAGTCAGACAACAGAAACACATTCACAGAGTCATGAATTTGCGGTGGAGAGCTCCCCGAAAATCAAAAAAATGTAAAACCACTGCAAAAGTGTAAAGATTAATTGTTCATATGATCATGCTAAGTTTGAAGTATAAATCAAAGTATTGATTTTATGATTTAACAAATATAGATGTAGTTACATGTTTATTGATGATTATGTATATTCATGGTGCTCTGTTTTCTCAGGTGAGCTCCGTTGAGGACAGCATTAGTGCAGCTATGGACGCCCCCCGGCAGGATTGGACTGAACTGCAGCAGGCGGTCACAAAGCAGCTGCAGGAGGTGGAGACACAGCTGCAGGCCTGCAAGGAATGCTGGGAAGAGGGCTCCAAACAACTCCAGAACCTCGACAGCGCGGCGGACAGGGTTTGTCCTCACGTCGACTCTGATTCCGAGGGCGAAAAACCAATCAATAGCAGAACGGTTGATGACGTTATTTCCGTTCTACTAGTTTCTGCAGATGCGAATGACGTCATAGGCGACCCCCTGATAGAAGAGCAAGTATTTGAAGCATACATCAATGAAGAACACAATGCTGTAGATGGGAACGGGTATGATCCTATGTTGACTCAAGAAGAAAGGGAACAACAGAAAAAGGAGAGAGCTGAAGCCAAGAAGATGGTGAGGGAACTACAGAATGTTTTAACTGTACGGAAGCAAGAAAGGGAAAGGAAGAACAAGGGAGAACAAGAAGAAACTGAAGAGACAGGGAATGATCATCCTAATCTCTTAAATGAGCTGACTGAGAAGACGAATATTGAAGAAGTCTTAAATGATGTAAGTCTAAGACAGCAGTTAGAAGACCCGGGGCAGAATTATGTTATAAGACATTATTACAGTCCCGTCATGTCAGACGGGAGTGGCCGAAATTCAAAAAGTACATCATTTGACGAAGATGATACAGACATGGCTGATAAAATCAGGCAGGTAGCACAGGACAGAGAGTCACATTTGTACAACGCTTCGCAAGAGGATGGAGCAAACCATTGTGAAGTCAATAGGGGAGTGGAAGATGACTCTACTGCCTCCAGTAAACTTCTCAATGGGAAGATAGAACAGGAGGGTAGTGGATCATATAATGGAAACCAGGATAGGAAAGGACAGAACCAAGATGACATTGTGGTTAGGGATAGATTAAGGAAAGCTGGTGATGCCAAATTGTCTGTAGGTAACAGTGACCGGGAATGTTTGCCTGGGCAGACTGGGCTTGGAGGGTGCTCCTTCCAGGCTAGCCTGGCAGCCCAGGCCGTGGCGAGGTCGCGCCAACTGGGACTGGGGGCGGCCATGCTGCAGGAACAAAGCTTCGGGGACGAGGAAACATTCGGTTCTGACAGTGATGATGATAATGGTGGAGACTAGAAGGGTTATGCCCCTATGTTCCAACACCCACTAACTAGTCTCTACTAGACTGACTATGTCGGTTATAATGAGTAATATGTAATACTAGTAATATGTCAGGGGAGTTTGGTCACCAGAGGTTTTTATTTGCCTCCAAGGGGGAATGTTAACCTTCTCGCGGACTGATTCTCCTGGCCAATTATTCCCTTTTTTTGCCGAATTCTACGATCTGTACCACCGTATATGTAGGAAGGCCTGGTGGAGCCTACCACCTAACCTATGATTCTGACATAGGGGCGTCAAAATCTAGGGGTGTTGGAACATAGGGCTGCCCCTGACTAGAAGAAATTTGTGTTGTATTATGTAGACAATGTTTTCAGCCAATCTTACAAATTCCTTTGTCCAACTGGTAGCCATATTTTGAAATACACATACTTAAGTCTTTCCTACCAGTACCAATGGTGCTACTTTCCTAGATAGCTTAACATGCTTTGTAAGTTACATACGTACTGGAGCCTGGGTTACATACATGTCTATCTCAGACTAACAAGAGAGCTACATGTACATGCAGCAATTTCATTGAAACTCAACCTGGGACCATTATGACAACCTAAATAAAGGAACAACTCACTTAATAACAATGCACTTCAGGTCAAGAAGTACAGTCTTTGCATTTGTTGAAATACTTGTAATCCAAATGATTTTGAGCTTATATAAGAATTAAATCTTTTTTACTCTTGTTGTGCCTTAAACTGTTATGAAAAACATATTGTAAAAAAACTATGTTTGCATCGCAAGAGAGAAAAGAAAGGAACCTAAAAGTTTGTAATGTGTACATGTTAGTGTATTGTACATGTCATCGTGTGCACATGTGTGTCTGTCTGTGTGATTTTGTGTAATTCATTTGAAGATTGGACGTTCCCTTTGTGAAAAAACTACAATATTACAGCCCAAACATCAGTTGAGACTGAACACAAATTGTTTTTATTCTCCAGAAACAACCAAACTACTAAATACAATGTTTGTCTACAATGTCACAGTCCTACAATTAACACTTCATTCTACTCTATTGTCTCCTGAATGACAAGTTTAAGAATTCTTCCTGAAGAAAAAAAAGCTAACATGGAGTGATCTAATGTGTTTGACTTCAGTGTCCACTGTACATCATGTAGTATGTATGTATTGCATTTCATTCATCATTGGCTGGAGATGAGATTTTTCCATAGTCCTGAATGGCGTTAGAATTACTTGATTTTTACAATAACCGTACTCAACATTTCACAAATACAATGCACAGTGCAATTTCCCTGTCTTAGTCTCAAGCATTGTCTTCAAACAGTTGTTCACATTCAAAGACACTCCAAATTCAAATTACTGTTTCTCAAAACATCTGAATACATTGGATGAAACAATTTTCAAAAGGTTCTGATGTACAGATTTTTGGGGTACATATACATGAAATGTGTGTATTATACATGAAAAAGCAGGATTTGGCAAAATTCTTCACTTCTGACACTACCTTGGTTTAGTTATATTTCTTGTTGGCAGTGATATATATTGGCAATAATACTAGTACATCAAGGTGTTTTGTTGCCTATTTTTGAAAATAATCAATGTTCAGCCAATGTCTCCCATTTACCCAGTGTTAAGGTGTTTGTACACATGGTAATTAGGGCTAATCCAAAAAAGGTAGCCTGGGTGCCATCCTGTTTCTACCAGGGCTTCTACATTCGCTCCTATAGGGTAAGGAATGTAGGAGCCCCAGTAGAAGTAGGATGGCACCCAGGCTAAAAAAAAGAGCCCAGTACACAGAAAAAGGAGCCATGCTTGATCTGACTGAAGAATAGAGCAATAAAAAACAAATTTTGATACAGCAATTTTGAATACCCTTCATATTATTTTCCTGTAGCAGCCCTTGAATCTGACAGTGAAAATATCAAGCAATAGGAACAACCAACATTGAAAAGGGTATTTACAGTAATTTGATCAAGGTACATCAGAACAAATTTCCTGATCTATAGTAGATGGGCTTTCACCAATTATGTTTTCTACATGACTTTATATTACACTAACTGAAATCTTGCAGATTGAACAAAAGCTTTGTTAAACTTTGCCTTTGAGGCAAAACACTGTCTTGGCTTTATTAGGAAGATATTATACATGTGCATCTACATTAACTTTTGTATTTTCCATCTGTACCAAAATAACACCATTATTTAGTGACAAAGGTTTTCCCATATGTATGCCATCATTGAAATCAGCAATAAGAAGCAATTAAGACCTCCAACTGAACCAGCCCTAAGACAAAAGTCAATTTACTTGAAAAGCAAAACACAATATACTTAGAGAGGTCTGCACACACTGTTTTTAATCCTAAGTGTTGGGATGGTCAGGACTACAATGCAGGTACATCTTAAATTGTCTGTGACACTTGTGACCACTTTACAGGAAAAGAATCAGATACATTCTACAAGTTGCCTCCATTTAAATCTATTTCTACAAGGTGAAAAATTGATTTGAGCAAACTAAATTGATTTAAGTTTGTTGGGAATTTTATGGTAGGAGGCGTTCGCTATGTTTTGAGTTCACAATTGAAGCAACCCTAGTGACGCAATGCATGACAGAATATGAGTTTGCACTGGGAGGTCACCACAGTACAGTCAAACCTGTACAAGTGACCACCTCTACATAAGAACCACCTGACCAATGTGACCACTTTTTGATGGTTCCTTAGTTAATTTTTTCACAAGCATTCAGAATCCTGTCTATGGTGACAGTTTTGACAATATTATCACCTTCAATATACAGCCGAGTTTAATGAGACATCATAACAAAATGTAAAGTATTGCATTTCTATTGTGCAAGAGTTCTAAGGCTTACATTGCCATGCAGCCCTGTAAAAATCACATATCATGCAGGACAAAGCCCAGTTTTGTAGTATTCGTTGTAAAATGACACACTGTAGTTGTATACAGACTTTGCAAAACTTAGATATCAAATCACCTCATCAAAATTTTTACATACTTACACCCGTCCACTCATAAATTTGTAAGAAAAGAAAGGGAAAAAATAAATTCTTAACTCCGATCTTATGCTGTATTTATAGAAATTCATCCCACATTTGCATAATTCCATTTAGAATGATACGCAATACAAACTATATCAACCTAATGAAATTAACAAGGCAGACTTACTGACCATAAACAATTCAAACTGACTTTCATACATAGCTGTTATACTTATTAACACATGTTAGACATACCCCTCGATTATAGCATATCTTTAACAGTTCTGAGTATTATGACATCATAGTTTGATACAATTTCTAAGGTATAAGGGATTTGAAATGGTGCTCATTTCAAACTTGTACAATGTCTGTTGGAGTCTGAATTTGGGGTACTCAGTGTTTAGGTACTTCAATTATGATAATGCTCAAATCCCCTACGACAGCCTCCAATCCATGTATACATCTTTCATGTAAGATGTTTCAAGACGTTTAAAAAAAACATGCAAAAAGCAAAGAGTTACAAGACAGCTATATTTATTGTTGGCAGTTTCATATTGCTACAAGGGCGCACTTGAATCCTAGTAGTGTGAGTGTTAAACAGTGATTTTTGTACAAGACACAAACCTTGTATAGTTTCCAACCCCAGCAGCACTTAGCAGGATAGAATGCATTATTCACTGGCGACTCTTCCTAATGTTTCATAGTGTCAAGCTACTTTCTGGAATTGGGTTTCATGCAAAGTCCGGGCTGAATTCGTGAACACTCAAGTCTTATGGTAGAAACTAAAGCACTACTTCTACTACGCATCATCTTTGATTGCATTTGTATATTACACCGTTTTACACACAATTTTTTTGGAAAACTTTACAGCGAATTTTTTATGTTTTTCTTTTCAAAAACTTCTCCTCTCTGCATGAACTAGTGGATACTCAGGGGGGAGGGGGGTGGTAACGAAGATGCCTGCTCGACAACTTGTACTTCTTATTTACTTCTTGGAGGAAGTTTTCCTGCTTGGTTTCTTGTTCTTGCTGGATGGTCTCTTCCCCTTCTTAATCAACATCTTGTTCTTGATGAATCCTCGTTTTCTTTTTCCCGACTGTAAAAAAGGCAGAATGGACATCAGTGAAAATGATTCTAAAAACCAGCAACTAAACGTAAGTGCAACATTTTCTGTAGCAAGGATAAGGTTTTGACTTCTTTGAAGTTCAATAGCAGAACATATTTCAACTTAATCTAATTATCTACATTAAGGTTTATGATAGCACATACATGAATGACTTGTGTCAAAAGGGACCAAAGATACAAAAATGGAAGGTCTGCTGCAGTACCAAGGTCAGTCACCAGGAGGCCTGAAATTCACCTAGACCGTCGGGTTCACAACACCTACCCATATACAAAATATCATCGCAATCCATCCAGTGGTTCTTAAGATATTCCACTGGACACGCACGCACACACAGAAAGGGAAAACTATACCTCCATTTTTCATGGGGGTTTGCGGAAAAAGCTGGGCTGTCTACCTGGCCTGGCTACCTGGCCTGTCTACCTGGCCTGTCTACCACGTCAGGCTAGCAACCCAGAAACTCAGAAACTCAGAAACCCCCATTCATATCCCCACAAATTGTGAGGCCCCAGTGCAGTCGCGCCCCCTAGCGGAACGTTTCCAAAGCACACCCGTTACGCTGGGCGCGGCACAGCACACGCCGATCGTCATTCGAAACCGCGATTTTCGTCCCCTCTTCTTGATTCCTACGAAGTTTACATGAATTGCTTCATCGTCTGAAAACGAACAGGTTGTTCCCATCTCATGATTCTATCGCCCTTTGTTTATGTTATCCAATGCAAAGGAACTCTCGAAAACTGCATTTAGCGAAGTCACAGACGTCGCTGATCGCCATCTTACTTCACGTGACCATGTTCTTCAAGCTTGCTTCACTGGAGGGCGCTGTTTCAGAGTAGAGTAAAGTTGCCTCTGAATACATCGTTGTTGACAGGTTGTATCAATATCTAACTTGGAGCCACCATTTTACGTCTCTTCCGGCTCCAGCGTAGACACCCTTCCCTAACCGGTGTCTCCCAGTTTACAGGGGCATCCCGGAATTGAGTATCAAACCCAACTTGTGTGAATCTCAATGCGTAAGTTGTGGGACAGGGTGAAGTTGCGAACACAACGATACTAACAGTTTAGATAAACAAAGGAACCATGTGTCTTACGGTCGGGCCGGCTGTAGGCGGGACGCGGACCGGAATATGTAACGTTCATACCACGTGGTACCCTGGAATCCAGAGCATTTATACCGAGCGACCTTCACCGGCCCGCGCCCGGAGCTTCCTCGGGACCTACCCTCCCCCTGGCCCGACAACGTACCCCGCCCCACTTCCCGCTAGCCAACACAAGATCCGCTCTGGTATTATACCGGTATTACCGGCTGCGGATCTTGTTTGGTTAGCGGTAAGTGGGGCGGGGTAGATCTTCGGGGGAGCGGAAGGATAGGCCCCGAGGAAGCTCCGGGCGCGGGCCGGTACATATGCTCTGGATTCCAGGGTAACCACGTGGCTGTCGGCGGACGTTGACAGACTAAAAATTCATACATTTCCGGTTCATGTTTACCGTCTGCTTTGAAACAAGGCTATCTAAACAAACTGTCTTAACACAAATACTCAAATAGGTATCTTAACACGCACGTTTTAATAAACAAGAAGGTTAAGTTTTTGGAAAATAAACATGCCTTGCAACGATTATGGTGTATCTATGGTATATCTTTTTATTAATAAATTGATATTTGATACAATGTTACACTATAATACGTTCTGTTTCTAACCTCTTTATTTTTTCTTGAAATAAGGTGAATGCAGAGTTGTTGAACCTACAAGCACGACAAAACAATGTCTGGACGCTGAGATGACAATGACCTTCATCCTTGATCCTTGATACGGCCGTATCTGTCCTGCCCTGTCCAGAAAGTGGCCACGATCGGTGTATATTTCACAGTGTGCTGATTACACGGAACATAACGTAAACGGACAGTGAACAGGCCTAGGGTTCCTTGTTTTACCTAATACATAGAAGAAATCTTTATTGACACGACAAAAGTACAGCGACTTTCGTATGGTCTTCTACAACTATACATGCAAAACAAGAAACAATGGTATACAAAATGATTAACCTCAGTACATGTATATGGATACTTCACTACTAGGGGGGGGGGTCGAATGCAGAGTTGATGTATGTAAGTCTGCTTACACTTTCATGTCCATTTCATACCAGTCTCAGGCACGAGTGCCATGTTTATTATCACCTTCTGCCAGAAGGTGATAATAAACATGGCACGAGTGCCTGAAACGGACGTGTCTGTCTGTGCGTGCGTGCAACTTTGCTGTGATGGAGATATAATCCGTCGTGTTGGTTGACAGATGGTTCAGGCGCCGGTGACAACATTCCCATGTCTTCAAATTACACGGGTAATCATTTACAGGGGCAAAGAGTAGACCGTTGTATACTGCCAGTCTGTACCTACCTGGCATGTGGTAACTTGGCGCCACTATAATCCCAAGTACGCAGAAACCTGACCCCAACCCTGTGCGTTTATTTCATAACAGCTTGTGGGCCGGTTGAACGAATAAACAAAAAAGATGGGAGACTTTCGTCAGAAGTAGACCAGAATGACAATGAGAGACTTACGTCAGAAGTTGACAAAATTGACGATATCTTTCTAGCATGTACCATGTATACATATATGTTTCTATAAAACGTTTTGACAGTCCGACGTATCCACGTTATCATAAGTAGCGCAGGCATTAAAAGCCTGGAGTTTTCGTTCAGAATTCAAAGTCAAATTAAACCAAACAGGAAAGATATTTGCTGTGATAATCACTAACAATATTGCAAAGACCGCAAGGGAAGATTGTGCCCCGATTTCTTTTCAGCAAACTGCAGGAGACTTATATGGTATTTGTGTACGGCAAATTACGAAATTGCTCCATGCAACAGATGAGAACACACAGAGCGCAAAGGTAATAGTTAGGCCATGTGAGACCTGGGTCACAGTGTCAGCTAACTGCCAGGGGGGTAGGGAGGGTTCATTATTTGATTCACATAAGGACATTGTTATCTTACAGCCACACAAGAACAAAAGTATCATATCAGGTGTATTTGCAGCCAGTGCCACAGGCAGGTACCCAATGTGTAGGGTAATGAGGCTGTTTTTAACGTGTTCGAGGCACCTCCTCGAGCACAAGACGATTTCGTGGAAAGCTTCGTGAGGCTACAGCAATCCGGACTGAATCAAATCTTTAAAGACTAACAGGCACAAATTCAAGCAATCGTTACAATGAAATGGAAAGTCAAGTTTATAAACAGTTGGGAAACTGGGAATCAGAATCACATTTTTTAGATTTTTGAAAAGAACACACATAATGCTCTCAACTCAAACAGTTCCAGTACTACTGTACAATGAAAAGGAAAGGAACATTTTAGTAACTCACAGTTAAAAAATCCCAGTTTAAAATCTGTATGTAATATTTTGAGACCACGGGGATGAATTGTAAAAGAGAAACTTCGTGGTAGTGGCCGGGTTCTGAAAACAGATAGGACATGTACGAAGCTTGTTTACAGGTCATTCTGCTTCAATATAATACTTTTTATCTTTTTTATAATACTAGTATGATGTGCTGAAAACAATATCTTTGATTCATATTGATAGAAAGAGAATCTTCGGGGATGTGGCCATGTTCTAAAACAGTCAGTAGGCCATGGTTGAGGCCTTTCTATGCGAAAATAGTGAAGCTCCCCCACTCGGGGCTTCCAGACTCCCTCGGCTTCGCCTCGGGAGTCCAGAAAGCCCCTTGTGGGAGAAGCTTCCCTATTTTCGCATAGAAAGGCCTCAGCCATGGCCTAACTATTACAAAGCATACAGGTTTGCGGGTCTGCGTTATAATGCTGGATATTGGCGCAGACGTTATAGAGGAACTTCTTGCTTCGTAACTATGGGATTGATTTCAGTTCAGTGACAAGAAGGCGGGGCCTCGCCCAGGCTTTCTGGCGTGGTGACCGGGGGGTGACCTGGTGCACATCCTGGGACAGCTGTCCTGGGACGTCCCCGACGGACGTACTAATTGGAACAACATACGGCCTGCAGTTCACAGCGCCCTGCCTGGGTTAAACTTTGCTACAAAAAAGCTGTTGTTTCAAAGCAGACGGTAAACATGAACCGGAAGTATCAGTAATTTTTAGTCTGTCAGCCATGTGGTACTGTAACAGTGGGGATCAACCTCCACTAACGGACCTTTTAGCCTAGTGGTTAGCGCGTTGATTTCCCAAGCCGTCAGGCGGGGGTTCTAATGGTCACGTGAAGTAAGATGGCGATCGGCGACGTCTGTGACTTCGCTAAATGCAGTTTTCGAGAGTTCCTTTGGATAACATAAACAAAGGGAGATAGAATCATGAGATGGTAACAACAGATTCGTTTTCAGACGATGAAGCAATTCATGTAAACTTCGTAGGAATCAAGAAGAGGGGACGAAAATCGCGGTTTCGAATGACGATCGGCGTGTGCTGTGCCGCGCCCAGAGCAACGGGTGTGCTTTGGAAACGTTCCGCTAGGGGGCGCGACTGCACTGGGGCCTCACAATTTGTGGGGATATGAATGGGGGTTTCTGAGTTTCTGAGTTTTTGGGTTGCTAGCCTGACGTGGTAGACAGGCCAGGTAGACAGGCCAGCTAGCCAGGCCAGGTAGACAGCCCAGCTTTTTCCGCAAACCCTTTTTCATGGAGGTAGCGGCAAAAAAATGTTCCCTCACCTTTCTGGAAGTGAACTTGGTTTTGGGTTTGATGTCTGTCTTCCTGGCGGTGTGGTCTAATCTGACGCGGTTGTCCTGCTTCTTGACCTTGTAGATCCTGACGAGCCAGTGCTCGGTGGTGTAGGCCTCCTCCATGTGCTGGAAGCTGATGTCCTTGTTCCCGATCTCCACGTTCCTGGTACGGTCAAACCCAGGAGGGGTGCGGAAGTCCAGCTGAAAAACACAATTGTTATCATGATTGTCTTTAAATAGTCTGGGTAACACAACTTCTCACTGCCCAGGGCTCTATGGAAGTTTGTGGCCGTTAATCTCTAAACCAGGAGGATTGACTGTTTTTCAAAAAGTTATTTGTCACAACGGAAACTAGATATCACAGCCTTATTACGACAAGAAGTTCTGGAGAGCAAGCTTCACTTGCTACACCTCGTAAGAGGAGGACCGATGATGATGATGATGATTACACTATGGTAACATAAAGCTCGATCTACATGTACGTCTGTCGTGGTCCAAATTAACATTCTCCTGATTTTGAGGTGTTGGCCATCAAGCTTCTAGGGGCCTGACCAATGGATGGGCTCCTAGAAGCTTGATTTAGTCAGGATAGGTTGTCATTGGACGCCAAACTATGAGAAACGATCAAGGGGAAGACCCAGAAAAACTTGATTAGATTGTGTTCTTTAATGATACCAAGCTGTCCATGGGGTATAACAACATAATGTTTCAGGCCCTGAAAGTGATGACCCAGGACCACCAGGAATGGTGCAGAGAAAACGAAGTACACTGAATGCAGACCAGTCAACACATATTTGACGAGATCTCATCAAGTAATAAGTAAGTAGGTTGTCATGTATATAAAGTGACTTATGTTGATGAATGTTAGACATCCAGGTAGTAAGATGCGCCAAAAATAGTTTTGAAACAGTCAGACGTTTCAGACAGCATCCGCTGTCTTTCGTCAGTGACTAAGGATAGGACTGGGAAACTAGATTTATACCAAAACTCTGAATGGATATGTTAATGAGGTTAGGACAATTCAGGATGACTTGGTGTAGTCTTCCAGTTTTATCCAGTTGCTTGAGTAACTATTTTAGGCGTATTAAGTGACTTGGTTTGGCCTCCTAACCTGCATCTCCCCAAACCTGTAGTAGCAGAGTTTGTACATGAGACAGTTCAGCAGAGTCTTAGAGCCGGCCTTGTCCACCCGGAACTCTCCCTGGGGGGTGAAGTAGTCACCTTCCTGCAGAGGGACAGGGAAGAGGACTTCTTAAATGCACAAGTTACATTTTCACAAAGTTGAAGTAGAGACAAAGCCTCAGAAAGTCATATATGTTACTACCCCCCAAATGTAGAACCTTCAAAGGTTTATCTTTTTCATTCATTTCCTTTTTTTCCTTTCTTTATTCCTCCCTTAGGAGAGCAACTCAATTGAAATATCAAAATAGAATATTATACATATATATTACATACATATATCAGGCATATACCAACGTAACACACTCACTCACTCATTCATTCCTTCATACATTTTTTTCATTCTTTTTCATTTATTCCATTCATGAATACCCTAGCAATCATTAGCTTCATCACAAATCACCTTTTTAACTTTAATTATACCCACATCCATGAACCCTTTGTTATACTTTAAGTAAGTTATCACTTGCTGAAACTTCTCACTTGCTGAAACACACTGACATTCAGTAACTCTCCGATACCGTACCTGACGAGATTGCTAAACCAGTATGGTTACTAGTAATATACTCTGCGCCATATATATGACTGTTACCAACATTTGTGAGATATGATATTGTCTACCATTTGTATATATATGTCGGTTTCTAAATACGTTTGAGATAAATAAATTATCTGTATGCTGACCGGATTGAAACTTGTTTGGTTTTGAATTCAGTGTTCTTTCAACTGCGACAAACCAATAAAAGACATCTTGTATCTTATGTCACACTTGAAGACATCTTACCCTGATCTCCTTGGGGTGTTCCCCCTCTGCAATCCTCACCATCCACAGGAACTTGTTAATGTCATCTCCCGAGTAGCCAATCACGCCTCCGAATATAACCAGCACATAGTCCACATCCAGGGCCTTCATGATCTCATAAGCCCTCGTCTCATTGGACGACATGGCCTTTCCGACCTGTAAAACAGCAGCAGTAACCAATCACTGTATCCGTTACAATTAGCAGCCAGCCCTGTCATATTACTGGCAGTTTTTAAATTTTAATTCTACAGCACTTCTCAACTTGCTGAACCATCTGAATGTTTGCAAACTGCACCTGTAATACAGGATACAAATGTATAATAGTTTGTTTAAAATTTACTCCTACTACATGTACTACTAGGCATTCATAAATCTTGCAGTGTGCACCAAAGTACAAACTTTCCTCTGAGATTCTGTTTTCATGTCGATTTTCCAACCTAGCTTTTTTTAAAAATTCCGTTAACCAAGAAATTAAATTGGTGAGGCCTAAAGGTTAAGAAGGAAGCCCACCAGTGCTATGTGACTGTTGTTCCACGTGTTGTTGTCCACCAGCGTCGTGCGATTCGCCATGCCGGCGATCTGATACCCGTAGTCCCACCACGACATCACGCGGGAGTGGTCGTCCGTGTTCTGTCTCAGCCAATAGTAGGCCTCCCTGAAGTCGTCCAGGATGTTCCGCGAGCCGTCGTGGTTGTAGGAGGCCAGCACGACGCTGGGGCTGGAGTAGGCGTTGCTGGTGACCCAGGTGCAGTGCACGGCGAACATCATGAGGATCATCATGACCGCCATGACAACGATGGTCTTCACGTTGCCGCCCAAGCTCTCCGGCTCCCCGCTGGGCTCGTGGCGAATCTTCCGCACCTTCCCTGCCTTCGTTAGAAAGGTCATGACACAAAATCAGAGAGAGCCTCGTTGGTAGTTATGAGACCAGTACCCATCAATTGTGGCAATGGACCAAATCTTACCTCTTCCAAGTGTTAATCAATTTATTGTCTTTCGGGTCAATTTGTGTATGTGCTTCTTTGTGAAAAAGGGTTAAAATGGTCCGAGATATGCATAATACTGCTTATCGTTTTTTTTGCTGTTGCTCTAACAATTTGTTCTCGTTGACTGTATTTTCCCCTAGAGAGCATTTTCATTTAAAAACATATCTCCAAATCATATTTAAGTATGAAGAAATAAATGTGCATTGAATATAAGGGACCGATTGTTTTATCTTAAATCACGGAGTATCAAGGATTACAGAAATTATGCATGAAAGAGTCTCAGCATTTTCATGCTTTTAGTAAGGACTCTGACTTCATTTAGCCTCTGGACAAAGTCTTATAAATTTCACAATACTAAAACATCACAAACACACATTCATGGAGAACAGAAACATACATGGAATGACAGAGAGAGAGAGAAGGTAGTGTGATCATGAGAGGAGTATGGAGGAGTGTTTCTACTGATACATGTATATATCTGTCTATCTATCTTATCTATTATTTTCTATACGTTATACATCTTCTTATTTTTTGTATCTATATACAAGTACTGTGTGATTCTGTTCTACTTTTGTATTGGTTAGTTACTCTCCAAGCAGAGGTTTGGCTGGTTTTTGACATGTTTTAGGTGTTTTACGGGATTCACATTTTGTCCAATTTTCGGCTTGGCGACAAAAAAAATGGGACAAAATATACAGCCCCCAAAAAACGTCTAAAACACATCAAAAAACAGGCAGAGTCGAACCTCTGCTTGGAGAATATTGGTTAGTTTGATGAAAGAAAGAATGAAAGAGAGGGAAAAGGAGGAGCAGATAGTGGACAATGGCTCAACAAAAGAAAAATGAATGAACAACAACTTACTGTTTTGGTTACCTTATCGTACAGATCTTTGCTTTTGTTTCTCTTGTCCCCTTCTTCGTCATCCTCACTTTCGTCTTCGATGTGGTGGATCTTCGGCGTGTCATCCACCAAATAGCGCTCCAGCACGTTGGAGAACGCGATCGCGGAGAGAATGCAGACGACGGGGGTCAGGGTCAGCATGAGACGCACCATGACCCCGGCGAAGTAGCTGGCACTGATGGCGTACAGCACGACTGTGGAAAGGTGGAAAGTTCGGGCATGTAACTAAGTACTCTGATTGACAGAAACACATCAAAAGGACCATATCTTGCATACATTACACAGAGATCATATATCACATATTACATATATATCATGTCTCATATAAAATTCGTCACTTCATACCACAACATTACAAGGATAGTCATCATTTCAATTTCTTTCAACGCATTTTTAGGACATAGTTTTTGGGATAGCCGCATTTCATGGCAGTGAATGAAAGCGCCAACAGCATTCTCTTGCAACTTAACTAACTGCAAGTTAACTAAGTCTCTAGCTAAAGGTTCTGTGCACATTTCTTAAACAGTATAGAATTGTTATTGTTTCTGATGTTTCTGTTTTGCTGTTTTGGACATGTTTGTATATTTGGTATTAGTTTTTTTCTGTATACATGTAATTATTTTGATAATTGTGTCTGTACATGTACCATGCGTCTACCCACTGAAAATTCTCTCATCATTGATCTTCTTGATAACCCAATATAAGTGTGCATGTAAATGTCAAACATAAAAGCGTCTGTGACGTAGGCCTGTCATGACTCTTTCTTGCTGGCCTTGGGTACTTATTGGCTGGCACATCTACAAGCTACAAGGTCTCAACACAAGACAACAGAGTCCACCCACTGAAGACTCTCTCGTCGTTGATCTTCTTGATGCAGAACCAGACGCCGGCGGGGAACGTGCAGACCAGCACGTGCAGGTCGAAGAAGAAGGACACCCAGGTGGTGGGCTGGTGCTCCGACACGGACGCGATGATGGGGATGTGGATCTTAGCATACCTGGGGTTAAGGAAGAGAATCAGGACTCCATACAATACGTCTATACGCAACAGCTCATACAGTTTTAAAATAGGCAAATATATAAAAGATTGTTTTGTTATTAGAAAAAAATAATAATACTCAAAATTAGCCCAACTTGAATCATGTAAAACCTACGATAGTCATTTTGTTGTAGTGAATAGTTTCATTCCATACTTATGTCTTGTTTTATGTTTACTGTTGTTGCCATACTTTGTACCTGCTACAATAGTCGCACAATAAAGTTCTTCTTCTATAATATACAGTTTGTCAAGATGTATACATCACTTCTATTTGATCTTGTGACTGTTCCCTGTGTAAGGTTTACAATGTTAGACAGCAAAACTTTGATAGAAAATATCATCAAACATCATGCACTGATGTGGATCTTAGCATATCTGAGAGAGGAGGAAGAATTGAAAATCTAAAAAAAATTGAATCAGGGCTTCAATCTCTATACAATGTACTACTTGTATGACCTGAGATATGCATATGATGCATGCTTCCTATTTGATCATACTAGTAATAGTAGTATACAGAAAAGTTTGACAGAAATTATTAGGAAACATCAGGCACTGGCACTAATGGCAGCCTGGGTCTTAACATGTATATGGCCTAAGAAAAGTCCTATTTTTGTGCCCATTTACTCAACAGACAAATATCCCTCAGAATCAGAAAATGTCAACTCCTTTTTATAAACACATGCTCTACTCACCCTGTGTCATATAGAGAGTAGAATCTTCCACTCCACGGTGCAACATAACCTGAAATACAGGATTCATATAGAACAGTCATATCAAGAAATGTCCAGTACACTTACAAAGAAAAACATGTCAATTTTCCCTGATTAATTACACTTGGAAATTATTCAAAAAGTAAAATTGAGATTGCCCAATACGTTGCCGTGGGTCTGCTGGCTTTACATCCCCATCCTAAAAGACAAATCCAACCCCTAACATAGTGCCCAAGTGGGGTTTGCCCCTGATTAAAATCATAATTATTATTCAATTAATTCATTCTAATTCATTTTATTCTTGATATGCATTGCTTCAAGATTCCTTTTACATACATGTAAGTTTGAACTTTCTATGTAATCGAACTTTGATATCTCAGTATGTCTGTTAACACATTGTTACTGTCAGAGCAACTCGGGGTCCTATGAAGAGACCCTGCCAGTCTGTACAGTTATGTGTAACAAATAAGACCCAATATCATTATGACTCACCTGCGTATGTCAGGTACACCACGGCCATGAGCACTGCGGCCGCAGAAGCAGCGACGGCGAAGACGAAGAGCGACCTCATCTCGGACTTGGTCAGACTGCTCAGGTGGGTGTGCAGGTACTTCAGGAACCCGTACGCAATCAGGAGCGCAAACACACCTGTGGGCACAACGAGGGTGTGGAGATTTTGTCATTTCTGCTTCCACCCCTGAGGCATGGCCAAAAACCGTCGCAAGAGACTAAAAGGGAGACAAAACTATCTAGGGCCAATTTAAATAAAATACATGCATAAGATGTCAACTCTGACAAGACGGTGTGGTGATGTTGTCATTCCTGCCTCCGCCCCTAAGCCATTGACAAAAATGGTTGGAAAGAAGGTATATATAGCTATATATAGAAAAAAAATACTGTAATTCTTGTTTCTTTCACTGTAACTTTATGTTCACTGGTTTCACTGTCACCTCTGGGCCGTGATATGTCCATTTTTCTTACACCGTGAAATTTTACTGCCGTGAACTTAAAGTGAATTACAGTACATGCATTCTAAGTGTCAACTTAAACATGAACATTTATGACAAGAGAACTGGCCCAGAAAGTGCAAGTACGTCTAACCCTTCTAGACAGCGACAATAATAAAACCAATGCTGAAAGAGTGAGTGAAAGACACAGGTGCTTACCGGCGGACGCCATGTGTTCGCTGGTCCTGATCGGTTGAAAGCCGACGAAGGGGATCTGCATGGACAGCACCAGGCCCAGGATGAAGAACGCACAGTACGCTGCAGGGGCAAAGGTCAAAGGTTAGAGACCAGTCACATCCGTCATACAATAGGACGGAAAACTGGGGGCATTTTTGAGGATGGTCATGGATGTAACAGAAAGGGTACCCTAGATCCTTGTCAACCCTTTTTTTTTTTGTCATAGACTGGACTAAGACTAAGAGGACAGAATCCCGGCTGTGGTGCTTACCTGACGTACATGCCTCTAGAAAGATTCGCAGTTCTAAGGACAGGACGTTAAGCAGGTCTAAGCCTTGGTCTATTGTTCATTGTACTTGTCAAAAAGAGCCAGGGAAATATCCCTGGTACAATGAACTTGTATGTACTGTACATATCATCTGTTTTTCCTGTCATGACCAGTGGAAGATTAGCTCTTCAATGAGTGGCGTCGGTGTGGTTCAACAGTTAGGGCGTTGGACTCAGAACCAATAGGTCCCGGGTTCAATGCTCACCATGCCCTGATGTTGTGCCCTCGGGAAAGGCACTTAACACGACTTTCCCTGGCAATAGCCTCTTCGGCTAATCTGTCTAATAGTGTGCCAAAAACAAAGTACGGATTTGGTTGCCGATGTGCTACATCTAGCACATTTGCAACCAAGACCTACGCAAAACACCAAGAACTAGAAAGGCAACATTTGCGAGCAAATACAGCATGTTTAGCCATACTCCTCGCCATGCAAAAAATGGACTCTCCCAAAATAACAATGGACCATTCTAAAATACTTGCACTAAAAAAATGAATCACCCCAGTCCAAAATTGAGTCTTCCAGTAGCACCTCAACACAATATGGACCAGTCCACAACCATATCCACTAATTGATTAACAAATACACTTCTGCTAAAAAATGGACTTTTTCATAATCATTCCAGCTCAAAATTGAAAGAAATAATTAAATAATCATCCCCTTGCGAGAATGGGATATTCCGTGCCATTTCCATGTAAACCAGTCGAAAAATATCCGCTGAAAATTACACTCTTGCGCATAATCAACCCAGTTCAAAATTGAATTAAAAAAGATCAACCCGAGGGAAGAATGAAGTTTTCCATAGTATACATATGAAGATTTGACAGGAGACGAAGGAAATGACCAAAAACAACATATTTGAGTCAATTCAAAGTCACCGAGAGGGTTTTAATATAATATTTGTAATATATTTGAACTATTTTGATTAAAAGAATGTCTAAGCCACAATAGTTCTAAAGTGTTCAAACAATTAGAATTGAAACTTATAACATGTTTGAACTTATTTCACATACGTTGGAAACATTTCGAACGTAACTACACAAAAATCTCTTTATTTAGAACAGTTTCAAACCATCTATCCAAATGTTTCAATGTTCGAACAACTTGTAACAAAAGATTTTCACAATTGCCCTCATAAACGAAGGTGCTAAGTCCTCCTGTGTGTTTCTGCCTATTTTCGGTGGCCGCGCTAGACCACCAGCGGATTTGTTTTGACGGAGCGTCACCCGCGCGCGACGATGTACACTGTTCGGCACCGCTAATATCCGGCATTTTCCCGCTCCAAAACACTCCACAAGACCCACGTTTTTAGTGTTTTGCCTCTTGTGCAACACGATTCGATTTGCATTACTAACGGGACGAAAATGATAGAAAAAATTCACCCCGTCCCGGCGTCCGTCCCAAAAACATGAACGACATGAAAATATATTTTCTTACAGATTCAATCACGAAAATCAACAGCATGGGATTCCAAATTTTCGCAACGGCCGACCATTTATCATGGTTGAACTTCCTTCCAAGGCGTGCGATAGATAAACATTCCCGGCACATAATAGTCACTGGTACCAGACTAACGCAAGCTCATGATGATAATAGGGAGAAAGTTTGTCAGTGAAGTTTGGCCACCAGAGGGTACATTCATTTAACGTTACAAGCTAGCGCAAAGGGGCGAATCATTGACCTTACCGGGGACTGACTCTACTGGCCTAATCATTCCTTTTTTGCCGAATTCTACGATCCATACGCCCGTACGTAGGACATGTAGGAAGGCCTGGTGGTGGACGCTACGTCGCGCCAGTCTGAGGAGAAACGATCTCCCGTGTTGTGTTGAAGAATTTGGAGTTTGAAAATATCTGGAATAACTAATGCTAGAATAAACATTCACAAAATCATTGATTTAACTTGTTTTCTGTTATAAAATTTCCTAAACTGCAATTTAACCACTGAGTTTAAGGGAACATGGTGTTTTCCCGATAATCACGTTAAATGTTTATGTCCGGTCTTTCCTCCTCGTAAGCAAACTTGGCCAGGTGCAAGGCACTCGGGGTCAATGACCTGTAGGTCATATGTAGTATTGAAAGTGACAGAAGTGGCAAATATTGTCAAGAAAGCCCAAAATAAATCGTTTTTAATATATGTATGCCAAAAATGGGAATGTAGTCCTTTAAATATTTGTTCAAGCCACATATACAGCAAATTTCAGGTCATTCGGTTGAAATACCAGGGCGCAGGAGGCCAAGATATGCTAAAAATAGCCTAAAAACCTCAATAAAATCACTTTCAAGGTCAATATCAAAACAAGAAAAAGAACGCACATTGGTTTTTGCCTACATTACCTCTGTACCAAATTTCAGGTCATTTGGTCAAAAAATGACAGAGATGAATCGATTTGAAGATTTGACAGGAGAAGAAGAAGAAGAAGAAACATGAGAGAAAACAATATGTTTAGCCATACTTATGGCTAAACATAACTATGCAAAACAATGAGCTAAACCAGTTCACGATCACAATCACTACAAAAACCATGATTCCCTCCTTACCTACGAATATCCTGTAGGAGAACCTGCCCATGAGGAGGAGCACAAACACGTGCAGCGGGATGAGGTTGATGATGTAGACATACCCTCCCCAGGCAGACACCTGTCAATCAAACACACATTACCATGGTGATGGTTACCACAGCAACAAGAGTGGCAGCCGTAGGAAATGGCTCGAACCATGTCTATTGTTGCTGTACCTTTGTTGAGTAAATAAAGATTGTTCATTGTTTATTTACGGACAATCAGTCTCTAAAACTGGACAAGATACAGAGATAACTACCAGACATTTTGAGTGACATCCATCACTCTTCTTCAGCATCACTAGAATATAGTTCATTCTGGCTATTTATTCATTTATTTATCTATCAATCTTTAGGGTGGTCCCTTCAGTTAACATTGTAACTGATTTCCAAGGGAGCTATAGATGTCACTTGCAATGTCCAGAAGAAATCTCTATATCTTATGAAGTTGTAGAGATTAATTTGTCTGCAAATAAATAAATAGATACATTGTTTACCTGGATGTCTAACCTCCTAAACATATGTCTATTGTTTGTCTAAACTCAATGGTATTTCGAAAATGTGAAATTTTGCAAAGACAAAACATAGAGCTGGACTCACCATATAGAAATATGCCAATGCTGTACATCCTGCCCAGAATATAGACCCTGTCTTTACTGATTTAACCTGCAGAAAGATTAGAATTGTTTAGTCAGAAAATGTCTTACCTACATATCATAAGAGCCAAGCTATCAGCAATTTATCTAAAAAGTAACTACTTTGCATAAAATTTTGTGATATCATAAGCAAGAGCAGATCCTACAAACATGGTTATAAACTATGTTCTTACACATGACATATTAGTTTCAACTATTGGGTTGAGATTTATTGAAAAAATGCTCTAGGAAAATGTATATTTTCATTTTTTTTTAAGTTTATACTTTGAGACTTTTACCTTTAACCACCTCATGCATGTCAACATTAATATTTTGTTAAACCATACACCAATGGTTAGCAGTATGAGGGTTAAACACAAGGCATCTTATTGTTCATGTACATGTACATCTTCATGCACTGAAGGGCACTCATTTACAATGATTGCTAGTGCAGTGCTATACAGGAATATGGAACTGGGCCAGTACTATACAGTATAACAATACTTGGTTATTCAAGTGAATCTGCCATTGTGTTATAAGTAAGTGTCAGGAATGGGAGTGGTGGCGGAGAGTTCTGTTCATTTTTTGGCTAAACGGAAACCTTTTATCAAATATACTTCAGACAACTAAAGTACCATTGAAGTACCACTGAAGTACCACTGAAATACCACTAGTACTGAAGTCCGTCGGAACTGCCTTTTGTACGGGTTACCATTTCTCCTGGGAAAATATTGAACAAGTTACAGCGTTGCTACCTTACAAAAGGAACTGTATCAACCTTAAACAATTACTACGTACTGTAAGGTAACAAGACCCAAAATTGATCCATTTAAGGAGATAACCAATGAAATTTTCTTTCCCTGTCCAATGATTTTATTCAGCAATCCTCAAACAAAATGGATAAAACTCAATCATTGCCTATTTAGTACATGTGTAACAGTGAGGATCAACTTCCACTAACTGACAAGTCTATCTGGTCCGGACCTTTTAGCCTAGTGGTTAGCGCGTTGAATTCCCAAGCCATGTGGATCAGGATTGGTGTGAGTTCGAATCCCACGAGCGGCGTACTCGCCCCTTTGGGTTTTTACAGTGGTTCCCACACCGGCTCTGTGAGTATCAGCAAAGAGTGCCACACAGGGACGTCACACTCGGAGACTCCGGACGAGTCTTGAAAGAGAAGGGGGAGTAGTGTAACAGTGGGGATCAACCTCCACTAACTGACAAGTCTATTTGGTCCGGACCTTTTAGCCTAGTGGTTAGCGCGTTGAATTCCCAAGCCGTGTGGATCGGCGCGAGTTCAAATCCCGGGAGCGGCGTACTCGCCCCTTTGGGTTTTTATACATGTATCACTAGATGTACAGAAACTGCAACATCCCCCCACTCAGCCTCATGGAATGGTATGTTCCGCTATGATGGTATATGTCCAAAACCAGCTAAGGTGGAACATACCATCTGTAGACAAGGGTGGAGCAGCCATCCTCATTTTCATGCCTCTTGTACCCGTAATCCAAATCAGAAAACTTCATTGTTTTACAAAATGATACCACATTATCTCATGATATATCACACTTTCAAATTGAAAAAAAAATCCCCAAATCAATGTAACACGGAACGGCTCTTCTATTAACATCCATGGATTTGAGTATTTCACTTGTGAACATGCGAGCCTTCTGTGTAACGGATTACTGGAGTATTGATTTTATACTGCATTCTAATACTCTCATTTTGAATAATTGACACTTAGCCCCTAAAAATTCGGTCTTGGAAATTGTCTTGTCAGTTTCAAGGATCCTCCAGGCGTCTAGCTTCTTCTTTTCAATTGATTTTAGGTCAGAATCAGGTCAGGTCCCCGCCCAGAACGACCTTTGTAGTGACCTCTTGAACTAAGAATAGCTACTGTATAATCCTTCAGACTGTCTGTATGGTAATTTTCAAGCAGCAGCCAGGGTGGGAGGGGGGTGGTCGCATATCTGTGAGAGTAAATCCTTGTGGGGGAGAGTACAGAACAAATTTGACATTTAGAAAAGCAGTTCTGTCAAATCCTATCATGTTTAGAATTCCCAAGACAAATTTATTTCATGTAGAGCCATGGCTGCAGGGAATAAATGCATTTAGATCTAGGCTAACAAAACAGGTGGTTCCCATATGCTGCCACATCTGGATTCAAACCAAGAACCTTTAGATTTAAAGTCAAATGTAGACTTATTAATGTAGACTATTAATGTAGACTTATTGATTATTTCATATGCATGTTCTGAATGTATATGAAAGGTGGCAAGGTGGTCTTAGGGTGGTTGACTTAGAATCTAGCAGTTCTGGGTTCTGGGCAGTGCATTATCCCAAGTGCCTGAAAGTTCAAACAAAACTGTACTTACCCATAGAAAGTAAGTAAAAAGTAAGGCAAAGATGGCGATTCCCTCATTGTCGTAAGACCCTGCTACAGATCTGGAGATGTAGCCTGGAACTGCATGGAGTAAAACACACATTCTTAAACGTACATTTCTATATCCACAGAATAGAATACTACTCAGGGCTGTCTCCAGGACCCGTCCTTCCGTCTTAGGACAGAAATTTGCTTGTTGGGACAGGGAAAAATTCTACCCTTTCCGCCCCCAAAATATCAATTTCACGAGATAAAACTGATGAAAATGTTTGTTTTTAAAGCTTAAAATGACAAATTCAACAATGAAAATTCAAAAATTGGCTCCGAAACAGTGAGTGGGACGGAAAAAGATTTAAAGCTGGAGACAGCACTGATACTACTGAAGGCACACCTGAAACTGTGTGAAAGAAAGAGGACTAGGACTGTTGCGGTCAGAAAGAAAACTAAGCTAAGGAAGCTTGCGATGAACCAGACAAAGTGGAGAAATTTGAAGAAGGATTGATAGCAGCAGCAGAACACAGTGGACCACTACTACTAGTCATAGTATAATTTCTATCCGATATAGAAAAACAATATTTTTTCTATGATCAGTTTGCAATGGGTGTCATACTTTTGGAAACTTTTCTTCTAGGAACTACATGTATTTAGTGATGTATTCCTGCAATGGTAAAAAACATTGCACAACATTATGCTAACATGCAAAGGTAAACTTGGATCAAATTGTATTCAGTGCAGAAACTATTCAACAGCATATTTAGATATAACGTTACACGGTCACGACAAAATAAGAAGAAGATGTTTTGTTCTCATAACGATTACAACCTGAAGATCCTGAAACAGTACAAGTTCCTTACCTATTGCAATGAAGCATGCTGCTAGTAGCCCCGCCCCCTGGCTCCATAACTCTTTGGTTAACAAGTATGTTGCTATGGATGTCAACCCACTGGAAGGAAAAGAAACAAATGTTTGAGTTCTTTACTGTACCAAAAATAACTTTACACAATCACTTAAAACAAACATCAAGAAACCATTTTTTCACAAGCTATCTCTCTTTTTCTCGTCACACAACGTTTCTCCCATAAACCTTCCAAGCCCACTAAAAAATGACAAAATCTCTAGGAATATAGCAGTTCTTTGAATCTGCAAGGCCCTGTGTTGGTGGTTACTTTCAACATTTTAACAGTCTTCCAGCTACCTAACCTTGTATCCAATAAATATTTGGTGCCAACAGGCAGCCTTGGTAGGGAGACGGTTAAAGCGGTGGCTCATCTGAATGTTGGAGCTAGGAACAGTTATCAACCTTATCTCACAGCAGACAGACATTCCAGGTCAAGGGGTCAATCAAACATGACATACGAGAAACTCTTATTTCAATTGTTTAAAAGAATAAAACAGAATGCCTTACATGAAAGTACCTTATCTGACAGACATTCCAGACCATGGGGTCAACTAAAAAAGACAACTCTAGATATTCTAAGGAGGTATTAGATCTTCCAATGTTCTTAAAGAGTGTCTTACCTGAAGGTTGGAGCTAAGAACACACAGACATCTCTGATATGTACAGTAATGTGGAGACTGTTGAGTAACCAGTGGATGGTTCCTGCTGTCACCATCAACCCTGGGTACACCTGCGCAACACAAAAGGTACTTGTATGGTCACCACCTTAACAATTCATCTAAGTGGTTAGAGAGCTTGCTGTGCATTTGGAAGGTTGTGGGTTAAAATACCAAACTACCAAAGTCTTAAAAAAGGTACATACAGTAACTGTGTTTGGGGAGAGCCACACCCCGTGCACGTAAAAGAACCCACCACATCTTTTGAAAAAGAGTAGGGCATGCCCCGGTGTGCGATGGTCCAAACCTTACAGTCTGGTCTGGGTTGACATCTTGAAAAGGTGATACTGATAGTCACCTGCTATGTCAATAACTTCCACAAATGTGGTAAATCAAAATAAATGAATAAATAAACTGCTTTCTCTGATTAACACTCAGCACATACTGATGAGTTAAAGAGTATAGAAGTTGAATACACGACTACCAGTGGACTGACTACTTGCTGCAGTGCTTTCACAACTGTGTGGCCCAAGGGCTATAACTGTATAAGATTGGAGAAGGGCACTGGCCTATACACCAAAAGTTGTTGGAAGGATTTTAACGTTTTTATCAATGTTACAGCCTTAAGCTTGGTCACCAAATTGAATCAGAATCTGATAACAAATGTTGACCCTTAGCAGGCTACAGGTTAAAGTTACCAAACATATAGAGATACTGTAAAAGGAGAAATGTTGGTTTTATGTTCGCGGTTCTTGCGGTGAACTCTTTACCGCGACCTT
Organism: Branchiostoma lanceolatum; assembly: GCF_035083965.1. Lineage (NCBI taxonomy): Eukaryota > Metazoa > Chordata > Leptocardii > Amphioxiformes > Branchiostomatidae > Branchiostoma > Branchiostoma lanceolatum. The sequence continues at coordinate 14,373,787 of NC_089733.1, read as the reverse complement.
AAACCACCGCGAAAAGCTGTTCCATTGTGTGACTAGCGCTACTATTGTTTCAAACACAAACTGAAAACCACCGCGAACACTCCATTTTCTCTCTACCGCGAAATCAAATCCCTGCAAAAACATTTCTGCATTTACAGTAATCGCAAACCGAAATTCTGCTACGGTAACCTCCATTGTAAGAAACAAGATGAGATGTTGAGTACTGTAATTCTTGTTTCTTTCACTTTAACTTTATGTTCACTGTTTTTACGGTCACCTCTGTACCTTGAACTTATCATGGCCGTGAAAAAAACCTGTTGTTACTACTAGTATTTATGATTCCTTCACACAACCGTTCTGTAAATCACTTGCCGCCACCGTGAAGTTAAAGTTCAGTGAAAATGTCCATTTTCCTTACACCGTGAAATTTTGCTACCGTGAACAGGGGTTTTTCTAGAAAAATTAAACAAGAGGGAGCACACACAAGCGAGGGAGCAAATTCTATGTATTTATGGAAGAATCAATTGCAGAGGAAATGGTGCAAGCTAAAATCTGAATTCGACGAGGGGGTGCTGGGCTGAAACAAGAGGCCGCAGCGCCCCTCTTTCCCAATTTAGATGAACCCCTGGTGAAGATAAAGTGAATTACAGTACTTACCGTCCCCCCTACTATCCTCCCCAGCGGGTACCACGCTCTCTCGTCAAACCAGTTGAGGAAGTTATAGAAGCCATAGTTGACCAGGTGATGTGTGGACCTGTAGTTGAACCTGAGAAAAACAGAAATATTGGTGATTAAAACACACAGACATGACTGGTACAACTAACAGTATACATGGTTTAGATTAAAAGCAATGTAAGTCATTATGTGTCTGGGTCACATACAGAAATATTGGTAATTAAAACACGCAGACATGACTGGTACAACTAACAGTATACATCATTTTTTACATGGTTTAGATAAAAAGCAATGTAACATTATGTCTGGGTCACATACGTTATATAATAAGACGTATTAAGAGCTACCACAAAAAATCATGATGCTAGCAAGTCCTGAACAGAACTTCAAGATAGCAATACTTCTACTGCAGTATTATAGAAGGAGCCAAATTTGTCAATATTTACCCACGTACCAAATATGAAATAGTATAAAGCCCTATCCACAATTTCTGTGTTCTTAACAGAAACTACAAGAATTTTGAACTGAAAATCTACAAATACAGGCTTTAGTAATAGTATGCTGCTACATAGCCAGATTGTCACTCATGATAACAAGCCTTATCTTTACTCTTATCTTTCTCTGCTATGTTTACCTTTTTTTCTGTAAATTGGTGGGTATTTTGTGCCCTGGCACTATGACAATTTATGAATATCTTAGAATAGGGAGCTATCCATATATGCAGTCATTTACAACGTTCAGGATCACTTCTGATGATTCCAGAAGATTATGCACCAATAATCCGTCAGGCTGGATATGCCTTGAACTTGCATAATTGTGGAAATGGCTCGTAGCCAAATCTCGCTGTATGTCGGAGTCTCTTCATGGATACAATCCTCATGTCCTTCACATGTCCTTTCCTGCCCATATCTACAGACAATTATCCTGGTATGACCAGTCAGAATGATGTAGCTTGGACAAAAATGCTAAATATACATGTAGCATACTAATGAAGTATAGATGTCAAGATTCTGCCTTTGAAAAGGCGTATCATAAAACCTGTTTATGATAAGAGCTCTCTTCTCTATAAGTGTAAGAATGCTAAATTTTTGCTATATTTTTCAAAATATAATTCTCTATTGCTTTATTATGTAATATGAGTGAATAATAGATAAAAGAAGTTATTAATTACTCTAAAATGTCAAATATTGATACATTTCATCTTACATATCTTTAGTTCACAGATTTTAAGTCGACCCATACAACACCCTTTTCCATAATTTCAATATCAATAATAGAACTGAAGAAATAGTCTAAATTTCAACTCTGATGTAGAAGACACATCATTTTCTCGAATTGTACAACACCTGCCATAGAATTCCCATATCTTTTTCTTCAGGTAATAAAAGAAGAGAACCCATTTCCTTGCCCCCGGACCCTGTAACCATGACAAATCTCCTGCAGAAGGCTGCCTCATCAGCGAGACAGTTAAATCACGATTCCCCCGGCACTGCAACAAATAAAGACAAATAACCAGTCGAAATAAAGCCATAGACAAGATACCTTTGCAGGGCTCGAATGCTGGGTGCATATGCATTTTTGTGTACTTAAGGCCACACCAATTTAATTTCCTGGTTCACTGATTTTTATTTTCAAAAAAAAAAAATTAGAAAAAAAAATCATGAAAACAGAAGGCTGGCCCAGCCTTCTGTTTTCATGAATTTTTTTTCTAAAATTTTTTCTTGGAAAATACAAATCTGCTAACCAAGAAATTAAATTGGTGTGGCCTAAGATTGAGGCAATTTTTGACTGTGGGTGCACCTAGATATTTGGGTAGGGTTACATACATAAAGCTACTGTAAATGCAGAAATGTTCGCAGTGCTATTATGTTAGCGGTTTTCGCGGCGACCATTTCACAGTGAACTTAAAGCCACCGCAAACCTTTTTGTCCAATACTGTAGCAGTATGTGACTATAGCGCTGCCGCGAGCTTAAAACCACCGCAAACTCTCCATTTTCGCCTTAGTGCAAACTTGAATTGATTATTTGCTTTGGTTGCAGGAAGAATTTTAAATGAAATCTGCATTTGGCAATAGTTAAGTGGAGAAATGATATGATGATCATGAAAGTGAAGAGGATTTGAAATAAACTTTAAAAAATCTTTTCTGAGCACCCCTTCTTCCATGCGCGAATAGAGCAGTCCAAGTACCACTGTCTTGCATTAATAGCGTACAGAACAGCGACTTAAAATATTTCTCCCAATTAAGTCCCTCACACCTTCCAAAACATGGCCTTTCCAAAGTGGAAAATTTATTGAGGATATTCCGAAAGCAATTTGCCAATACCCTAAGGGACTATCCACACACCTTCATATGGATCACATGAAAGAATGCCTTGATCTGATTAAATGTTTTATCCTTGTATGACTTCTGATCAGAGTGATATACACAAGGCCATCGCATCCTGTAAAAGGACAAAGTGCATTACTAATGAAATTACCGTACAATGTAATTTGGCATCACAGCTAGCTAGATGGGATGGTACTTTCATCAAGGGCTGACGGTGGTTCATTGGGAAAAGAGAGACAAATGTCATTACAAAAATCTCTGGAATCAAATAAATCAATCTAGCCTGATTACAAAAACTTCATCAAATGTAAATCAAAGGGTGGCTTGTCCAAGAGATTGCCCTTTTTTCTTTGAAACGAATGTAGATCAGCTGCAGACAAATTAAAAATTATGACAACACCAAAGTATATATATCAGGCTAGAGACTGCAGTTTGGCAGAATGACTTGGCCAGTAGAGATCCCGATCATGGTCTGTAAAATTAAAGATACTCCCAGTCAGAACTTTTCAACTTGGTTCTTGTCACTTAACATCAATGGACCAACTCGAAATTTAGGATTTATAAATTGGAGACCAACACAATCCTGATCAGAGTCTCTGTCTATGGACAGAATCTGATTGCGATCTCTAACAAAAGTAGAATCAGCAATTCTACCAGATATTGCAGTCTCCACACTGACACATACATTGTGTATTTGGTACTACATGTACAATGATTCAGCCAAGTCTGCAGAAAGTCAGTTTCCTCTTCCACCCTGTGTGGTCTGCCCATCCCATGACTCTAACATCAGTAACAATCTGTATCATTCATGTTGCTCTGTGAATTAAGACGATGGAAATCTGCCTAAGTGTGTTGGGAGTATTCGCCCCCACAACAACGTAATCCAATTTGAGACTGCTTTCTTACAAGAGCAATTGTCCTCAGACGAAGCTGGGATGTAGCCAGGAGATACAGCTGGGATTTTACCCTCAGCATGCTAGGGTAGCCCTTTGGCACCAAATTTGTATTTGTGTGATGGGGTTTGGCAGCAGGGAGAAGGTTAGTGCCAAGAGAAAGGGAATAGGAATGATGAATGAGGGTCTCAGAGTCAAATTTAATTTCGAACAAGGCCAGGCTTTTACACTAGGGAAGTAGAGAAACACTGAAATGCTTACCTGTACAAAGGTTACAAAATGAGTGTCATGACAAAATCTTGGTTTCCTAATTTATTGTACTATTACTGTGCTGCCCATAAGCTGGCGATACCTTGTCAACGACCGTTAAAAGAAGGTTGCTGAATGTCAAAATCGCCAGAGAATTTGGAGTCTTTTTTTGCCTGGAAATCCTTTTTTTTTACATTGTGCTCAGTGAGCTGCAAACTTAGGGTGACCTCTACAAATTGCACAGTGATTAAGGGGATACCTGACTTATTCCGGTCGAACATGTTCTATTAAGGTTGAAGAGTTGAAGACTAATCAGGCGAGCAATTCTCCTGAGCTGTATGACAGTAGTTAGAAGAATACAATTGAACATTTGGAACCGAATGATGTAAATGTGACATTCAAACTTATGCTTTTCTTCATCATTGCAAAAATAAACCTCACTCCATCTCGGACTCGAAGTCAAAGAGAGCCTAGGAACCTAGCCTGAGCTCTTTCAAGAATCTGTACTTAGTACTGATTATTCAAAGAGCTCAGTTCCCTTTTCCGGAGTAGCTTTTCATCGTGGACGTCTAGACATATTTGTAAGGAAAAACTGGTCTAGTAGGGATACGCCTTTTAACTGTTACATATACATTATGTACAGGATTCTCTAAGATATGATATTGGTTACCGACAGGACAAAAATCTTTCCTAATCATGGAATTTCTAAGACTTTTTCAATAGACTTATCAGAAAGTTTTTTAACTTATGGTAAACAGGGACATGTTTGCCCAGATTTGATATCACAGTAGTGAGAAAATGGAACTTGTTTGCAGAGGTTTAAGTTCAGAATGCCTTGAAGAGGTCACCATGAAAACCGTGAACAAAAAAATCACCATGAACATTTACCCTTTGACTTATCTGTTCCATCTTAAGTATGGTTTCAAACCAGACAGGGTAGAGACATGATAACAGAAGACACGTTTCTTTCTGTCTGACATTTGAGCTTGGCCGAGCTACAAGACTTATTCCTCGTCAATGTTGTCTGGTCATGAAAGATACATATAGCAGGGCTCGAAATTGGGTGCATGTGCCAGGTGCGCCAAATATTAGAGCAGTGCACCTAATTTTTGACTTGGTGCACCAGTGCACCTAGATATTTTTGTAGGCTACGGGGTAAAGGCACTATTGTACAATAACTTATGAGTCAATAAGCATGCAGAATATTCTTGAAATGTAAGTATCAGATATAGCAATATACTCTTTTGTTGTACTTTATTTGATGTATCACTTTTTTGAAATCTTAAGGTTAGCTATAGAATTACTGATTGAAGTTCTTAAGAGCGTTTTGCTGACATTCAACTTTATTCTATGTGGTGCACCCAATATTCTTTCTGTGCACCTATTTTTTGCGGTTGGGTGCACCAGTGCACCTATTTCCAAAAATGAATTTCGAGCCCTGCATACAGACATATGGGAAGCGATCCAGGCTACCTGATAGTCAGCCAAAAAGCCGTCCTTGCTGGAGGGGAATGGGTTTCAGATGCAATCGTGACTAGGCTTTTACAAGGACTTTTGACGTCAACATTTATATGGAGCAACTGCTAATGGAACAACGAGGGGAGGGGGGCTTTAGTGCAAAGCCTTGCAGAGTACGTAGGTACTGACTAAATCATGCTTATAGCAGCACTTCCAGTGGTCAGGCCCCTAGAAAGAGGTCCAATCAGCCAATGACTGAGAGAGGTGGCTAGGCATTATCAATACTGTTAATGCAGAAATGTTCGCTGTGGTTATATGTTCGCAGTGAAATGAAATGGTTTTCGCGGTGACCATTTCACCACGAACTTAAAACCACTACGAACATTTTTGTCCAATACTGTAACAGTATATGACTATATAGCGCTGCCACAAAATTAAAACCATCGCGAACACCCCATATTCGCCTTAGCGCGAAATAAAAACCACACGAACTTAAATCCATTTACAGTACTAGAAAAAAATATCTAAGGGAATTATCTGCCAAGTTTCAAAGTTGTCTCTAGTAACAGTAGTACTAGTAGTATCTTTAAGGAAATGGAGGGTGCTATATAACTCTACAAGAAGAATAGATAGAGCTTGAAATACCTTTCCCCCATACCTGCACTGGTGCAAGGTGCAAGTAACATGTAAAATTACACTAGACAAATCATACCTATATCAATTTGTCTGAAAACAAGATTTTAAAAACTATGGACCAAATGGTTACTATTTGGAATCTATTTCAAAAAAATTTACAGGTGGTAACGATGACTACAGTAAACAAAAATCAACAATTTGAATACAGGGCTTGTGCAAGTCAGGTACAGGTAGACAACAGAAACACTTGGCAATGAACAAATACAATTTCACCTGCACTACCTTGAATATGCATTTCTACGCTATGGTACCAAATTTATATCTTTTACTAAGAATTTAGAGTGGTGAAAGTTCATTTGCTGCACAGTGGTCATAACCAATAAAATTTGTTTATTTTCAATTTACCACCCAAAAATGGTGTATCACTTTCAATAGGCAGCAGGAGGAAAATCTAATAGAGCTGCTATACATTTTTAATGCTAATCTTCAGGGAATATCCCTTTCATGGCATAGATAACACTACTACATTCTGATAGGAATAAATATGAATAACTTTACATATCTAGTTTGACTTGAAAGTTCAAACTATATTGAAGTGAAATTGTAACCCCCAGTGACAGACTGAACATGACAGTTGTATCGTAATTAAATGATTACACTTTGTCTCTGTTTCTAAATAACCAACCAGAATCATTCAAATGTGAGCGGATCATGAGAAGCAGCATGGCATGTATACTATGTTAATGTGTCTCATGGGGCAGGTAGGTTTAGATTGTCACATTTCTGACTAGGGACCAATCCATTCACAGTAGATTCTTTCGTCCAATACTAAAAATTAGAAATTCCTACGTCAATAGATTTATCTCGCTTGAAAATGTTACCAGAGTAACATCTCAATTTTGTGAAAGTACAACAAATTGTTATTAATGCTCCTTTTGTGTTTGACTGTCTTTTTGTCAGTTCAATCCAGCATCTGAAATAATGTATTTTACAATTATATGCGCCATTTGCAGTAGAAACTCAACAGGGAACCATTAGAATACATGCATAATGAATTGTTCTTTGTCTTCATTATAACACAATATATAGAGTCTTGAGCCCAGACATATTTTTAATGCAACTTGCTTTTGAATGAATTGGGTACTTCAGTTTCGATGGCGAGAGGAATATCTTTAACGGCATTTCGAGCTGACCACTCATTATTTTTTGTTCAAACGACTATAACTTTGGTTCCAATGGCTACTTTGTAGTGAGTTACTAGCTTTACAGGATCAGCCTTCAAGTACATTTGTACTATATTTTCATTACTTCCTGGTTGCCAATACCATTGCATTTATTTTTATTTATACAGGGAGAAATACACTCAGGCAACAAGCCAACTATATGACTGTTCCCTTGTTTCCCCTTGTGTTATAAATGGCCATCATAAAACTATACATTTGGCTTTTGGTGACAGGAACGATTGTACAGTGTATTGCAAACACCACACCATTACCAAGACTGGCAATCAGCCAACAGCAGAATGTGAATATAGCCCCAAATTCGAGACAAACAACAAATACAGAACTAACCATAAATTTCAATGAGTAAAAATGCATTTGTACACTAATTCAACATTTAAATACATTTATGTCAATTAAGAAGATGTACATCAATTATCATCAACCATGTGTTTTTTCTATAATTTATGACAGATCTTCTAAAGAAAACAAAGCAACTTTGCATACAAAAGAAATCATTACCGATACAAAAGAACAATGCAATGGCAAATGTGACCTACTTATCAATTATGTATGTACTAGCCGTGGCGACTAACGAAGGGAGTTTTTGCTTGATATTACATATACTTTCCCTTCTTAGTCGTGGGGCAGTACAGAATTTGACTTCTACTCGAGCGACGCCGGCCTTCAAACTTGCACGCCGGGTCCGATTCTTGTTGTCCCTGAACTCCCAACGCCCTTACCTGCGACGGCGGGCACTTTAGCGACGCCGGAACCCCCATGTTAATCCACAACAGGGCTTGATGCGGCAGAAGTCAATGAAAAACAACATCGGGTCCGCCATTTTTGGTCTGAATTTAGAAGGAGAGGACTGTCATCGCTACGTCATCGCTTGTACAGCCTGATTGGTCAAGCCCAGTCATGTGAGTAAACGCACCAATCAGGCTGTACAAGCGATGACGTAGCGATGACGGTCCTGTCCTTCTAAATTCAGACCAAAAATGGCGGACCCGATGTTGTTTTTCATTGACTTCTGCCGCATCAAGCCCTGTTGTGGATTAACATGGGGGTTCCGGCGTCGCTAAAGTGCCCGCCGTTGCAGGTAAGGGCGTTGGGAGTTCAGGGACAACAAGAATCGGACCCGGCGTGCAAGTTTGAAGGCCGGCGTCGCTCGAGTAGAAGTCAAATTCTGTACTGCCCCACGACTAAGAAGGGAAAGTATATGTAATATCAAGCAAAAACTCCCTTCGTTAGTCGCCACGGCTATGTATGTACAAGGTCACAGTATATCTAATTATGTGCTCACGTTTTTAGTTTCTTCCATTTACCTTTAATCACAATACAGGCATCAGTAGACCAATTAAGTTACACATTGCACACTAACCCTTAATAACCGCCCCTCCCCCACTCATGTGCACCTGACAGTCACCTGAGAACCCCCTTAACGACCCTTATACACTTCCTAAAAACGTTCGTCCTCTTCCTGGTCAAGTTCGCGGTAATAAAAATGTCTACAGCTCTCAAGCGAGACGTTATCGGCTGGGAGCTCCAAGGTACTTGATCTTTTATGAATGAGATGTGGGCGCAAAAAATACAGGGGCAAAGCGAACACAGGTGACTGGCGATTTTATCACGCCTGTTCCGCCCTCCCACCTTAGGGCACGATTCCAGCCACTTACCACGGATCAAACTCGTGGATGATGCTCTCGAAGCGTATGACGGCGAACAGGCGACTGCTGAAGGCGGCTAGGTAGGCCAGGGCGAGGATGGAGAAGGAGAGAAGGGACTGCCAGCCGGCAGGGTTGGACAAGGCCGTGCGGATGTTGCTCTCCCCCGCCATCTTAGAACACGTTCTACCGCTGCACCAATCACAGCGCGGCACGGCACAGGCAAGTCTCGCGCCGGGCCGCGGGAAACACCGCCGGGAAGGAGCGCCCACTGGCGGAAATTATACACAGTGCAGGTACAGACGGGAACAGATGGGTAGGAAAGGGATGAACCATGGTGACTCATAAAGGATTATGGAGTAGCCTGCGTTACAACATCTCTCGCTGTTGGATGCTGATTGCCTCCCTGTCCTTCTAGGGCCTTGTCCCATGGAAGGGCTGCTGGTAGCGCGATCTAGTAATGGTTCAAACGTTGCTGTGACACACATGTACTGAGTCACTAACTGTTGAAGTATGGCTTGTGTTTACGTTTATCTGTGATTCAATAAAGTATCGTCATTAAATATACACAAATTGATCTCTCTCATCATGTATAAGTCTGCCTTTCTGTGCATTGCTCTGACATATTGAAATATCATTGAGGGTCTTCATGGGGGGTCCCGACAACGCTTTACTGTGAATATGATAATTCACTTGAAGTATCCCTTCCGTACGTATTAAAGCTAAAATCAAGGCGGATAACTGCGCAAAATTTGGTCGCCCCGTTACGAATTACGTGAATAAGATGGCTTTTCCTACCAATTTAATACGGGAAATACAAATAGACTGCCTACGCCTTACGGAAGAGAGCATGCAGACCCTCATTTTTCGTCTGAAAATTATGTAGATTTGTAGCTAGTGTACATACTGAAATTGGAAACTCTTGCTCGGCGACTAATGAGCATGTGGTTGGTGCATTTGTCCACTAAACCACCAGGGGTTATACAATAAAGGTGAACGAACCCTAAAAATATATGTTCCAGTCAACGAGTCCACACCTGCGCTACATGACTGGAGCAAAACAATGGCATAACTAACGGTAATGCAATAGCTTCGAGTCATGATTAATAGATGTGGAGAACGCTGTGTCGTTATCGATCTTTTATTTGAACGCCACCTTCTCTCTTTCTCCTTAGACGTATGGTATTTTAATGTCCCTTTGCTTGATTCACATGCACACGTGTACACATTTCAAGTTGTGCCATAGTGGAGGTTAGATTTCGTGAATGTGAACGGCCCAAATCCGAGTTAGGAAACCGGGGAATGTGAACGGCTCAAATCGGATTCAGGAATGGTCCTTTTTTATCTTCCAACTGTCTCAAACTATGCACCTCTACGGTCTCGCGTAGTCAAGATTTGATAACCACGTGTTGCCTTTCTTAATGATATTCACTGCCATGCACCGCCGCCATGAATATACTGTACGCTGTAGAGTTCAAGCTCGAAGGCAATCATGACGTCATGCAGTCGCCAATCTGAGTGCCTCGGTCAATTGTCACTGTGGTCCGTGGTTCCCGGTCACGTGGCCCCTTCATAATGGCATAGTTGTCATTTTCCTCCGAACGTGACGACGTTACGTAAATATCATATTCATCTGAAGTACAGCCATCTGAGTAATGAGGCTGTTGTAGTGCTCGTTAACCGGTACTCGAGGCACCTCCTCGATCACTGGACCCCCATTAATTCTACGTCCCTTCCGAAAGACGAATACAGCTCCAACCAGGTCCAACCCCGAATTCGAACCGGGATCTCCCAGTTACCAACTAATTGAACCATGAGTTTATACTGTGAAGCTGCTACCAACTGAGCCATACAGGGGCACCCCTAATGTTTATATGATTCTTGCAATGCCTGAACGTGTGAAGAATGAAAACCTCTAGAGCTAGTGTCTACACGATGGGGCGCGTTCATTTCTAATTCCAATGTGTTCGCTGGATGTATCTGTTGCTGGTACAATATAACCGTCATGTGGATTATACTTGCATGAGCTGAAAGTCTGCTATTTCCGTAAAATCATTAATGGCGAAAGGAGAGACCATGAATATTTTTTCTTGACTCCGACGTACGATGGAATCTAAAGGGAGACATGAAATGAAAAATCTCGGACGCGCATGTGTTATCCACGACACACTGGATATATAGTAATCATACGTTAGACCGGTATAACATGGACTCTTTGGATTGTTGAAAAATAGTAAAAAACATATACAAATGGGCTGAATCATTTCCCAAACAGCTACACTTCGCGACCCAGATCATTCAACCTGTTTGGCAAATGTTCCCTTTTCCCTACGAAACCAAACCAAACAGTATGGTGCAGACTAATCTAAGAAATGGTCTTAATCTATTCTTCAGTTTGTCCAAGCGAATAGGCCTATACATTTCCTCAGGTCATAAAGATCCATAACCGCTACCCAAATTCAACGTAGACGTTGGGAAATAAGATGGCAAATCTCGCAACATTTTGTATTAAACTGCCTCATTTTTTTCCGAGCATATTTCTAAAGCATACAGTATTTCTGTTACATTTGTTGACCCAAATGTAGATACTTATAGTCATGCACAGGTCCAATGACCTCAGCTCAACACGATAGCAACTGGACCGTCCCTGCCTGCTTAGTACTCCTTCCTTTCTACATAGTTACTCCTTTTATTTTTCATTCCGCCCTTTCCTTATATCCACGAGTGAAAGCATACTGTAATCTCCAAGCAGAGGTTCAATGGGGGGGGGGGGGTAGCACTATTTATCACTATTGTTTTCAGACTAACTTGGTTCCTTTTACCGTCCACTGAAGGGAAGCCCGACCAGACAGAAAACAGTACGATTTTCTACCCCAACATCTGCTTGGAGATTAGCATAAAGCTTGTAAACACACATGCCGCACAGAGTCGCTCACCCAAGACCCCCTACCACCCCCACAATCCGGTTTAATAGTGACTGTTGATGCATATTAAAACTGTGTTGAATGCTCCTTTGGTACAAATATGCCGTTTCGCTGCCTCAAGATTCTTTGACCCCAGACTGACCTAGCTACTAGCTGGCCACTGTCAGAAGACGGTTTCCCGGATAATGTCATAAATATGGAATCCGTGTTCATATAGAAATCGTAGATATAACGTTTGTTCATAACGTTAACACACACGCTAGCGCTCCACTGACGTCATGACATTAACATACAGAAGAGGCAAATATCGTAAATCGTTGATGTGCTCATGTGTAGAGAGCCAATCGCGACTTAACCAAGACTGATATTTTTCCGATGTATTTTCTCCCTAATCTTCTTGAACTCTCCCTTCCATTTCATCCATGAATTCATTTCCAGATTTTGAAGACATTTTGTTTGCCGGCGGAACCACTGTTGTGTTGCCGATTTCTATCTTTGATATGTACCCTATTCCCACAGTCTTGTGTTTGTTTTTTCCAATCCAGAAATAATTGCCGATCTCTAACTCGAAACCCAGATACTAGGCCTGCTTGTAATGGGGACTTCAAAGCCACGTCGTTGCATTACGATCAAAGCTAGCAAGGGGTGAAATTATTGCTCAATTACTTTGTTCGGGGTCAGTAATAGGACATGGTGCGGTACCGTAGCCAATGTGCATGTTGCTCGAGCTTCGAAGTTGTTTTTGAAAAGGGCCAGTCCAAGCATTTTATTTTTGGAGAACAGTTTGTCAATACGGTCGATTGAGTCGATACAAAATGTATGTGTTGGAAAAAGAAAAAGACCCAATGTCGTACTTTATTAGGTTATAAATCTTTACTGGTGACGTTAATACTGCAATATCGCGCAGCTTTATAACTATCTAATCAATGTATCTAATAATCAATGTATCTAACGTTATATCGACGTCATACCTTATCGTTAATTATTCATATATGGTCACACCGATTCCAGACAGACGTAACACCCACTCACTATCGATTTTTTTTTCCAAATTGTCGTATTCTTAGTGTTATTCCAATGTACCGATGTCTATACGTTCACTCTGGACTCAGTCTGTGAAAATTGAAGCTAAATAGCATTGAGGTTGAAAATTCATTTATGGCTTCCCTTGAGCTGTATGTGACACTAGTACAGATTTATAAAATATGGAATATGATATTGTTGTTGTTATTCTCATTTAACGTCTATTGACCAGACGTGGTGTCCAGGTGCTAGGATACTCTGGGTCTGAGTCCTTGTTCATATTGACATTGACTCTTTGTGGCTATCATCTACGGTTGATCACCTACCATTCTATCTACTATTCTCTAACGTTATCATCTACGATCGATCTATCGGTTTTAATATGTTTATTTTGCAAAGAACAGCTTTTTTGTTTTGTCCAGAAGATTATTTACCAGCTAAGAGCCTGGCGCAGCAGACTGGGGCAAAGATGAGAGAAACGCCCCTTTCTTGTTGTGTTGACTCCAGCTGAGAACGTCTTGACCCCTCACCTTAGGGGGCGTGTCACATCAAGTACAATCCCGCATTCCCTCGCAAAATCAGACCCCATTTCGGATTCACAAGAACATAATGGATCACTCATTTTCCAGAGCTACCTAATGTTTCAGATTTTGAGAGATATTCTAGTCATAATGGGTATTAGTGCCAAATTATCGCAAAAATTGTCACCGATCAATGGGTAGAATCTCGTAAATTTGGTCACCTGACCATTATTGTGAGATAATCTTGTAAGTAGGCGAATCTATATCCATCCGCAGGGGTTGACGTGTGGCTTCCATTGAAATTTCAGTAATATTCCTGAATATTGAACCGATATTTTGATGTCTTAGTAGTCTATGATAAGAACTGTCGCGATAAACTGAGAGAAACAGACGAGCAAATCAGTAGATTTCTGTACGGACATTATGTTGATTTATGACTATGGTACTACTTGGTTTATACCAAGTCAACAATGCAAGTCCATATATTTTGTAAAAATATTCCTACTGGACTCTATATTCTGTTAAAATCAGTCAACAAGATATTTCATTATATCTTAGTATGTATAATGGTATTAATAACTGAAATTGAGAAATTATTGTTCAGTATAATTGTGATATCTTTAAGCTATGCCCCCTGAATAGAAATGGTAGATCCTACCAGCGGAAGAATATGTGTGTTTACGTCCATATCTTCCCGTGCTGTGGCTTCAGGCGGCAGTTGAGCAATGTCGGCAGTCAGAAAAGGCAAGAGACGAAGAAAGCCTGCTAAAGTCCTAACATTCAGCTGATTTTCGCGGATCGGAACGATTTTTACTGGCATTTATGCTACTAAGAGAACAGCTCGTTTCTATGGCGGATCAAGAGCACAGTGTGAGCCCGGAAGCGGAGGGAATGGAGGGGGACGATGAACGGACCGAGACCGAGCTAGCCGAGCACGATTCCCCGGACAGCAAGCGGGAGTGCAACCGCAACGACGGGGGCGATCATCCTCTGGAGCACCTCAACGATCGGCGCAAAAAACACCATCGGAGGGGACACCGCGGCTCGGGGGCGGAGGGGAGGAGGCGGTTCCGCCGCAAGTGGAAGCCTTTCGTCAAGCTGAGCTGGGAAGAGAGGAAGGACTTGGAGGAGCGCGAACGGAAGCGTGCGATGCGCGTCCGGGAGATGATGTTCGCAGAGGGCCGGACCGTTGCACCTTACAACACCACACAATTCCTCATGGAGGACCACGAAACACAGTCACCCTTCCACTCACCCAACCTGGAAGTCCTTCAGCGTCAACAGAGCAACGACACCTCCAACTCGGACGACATGCCGGACTCCCCCGAGGACGACTTCGGGATGGAAGCCGGTTTCTTCGAGAAGGACTTTTCCGAGACCTACGAGCAGTTTCACGCCGAGAGTCTGAACAACATGAGCAAGACAGACCTCATTCGAGAGTATTTGGAGATGGAGAAATGCGTCGAGAGACTTGAAGCAAAACTTGAGACGGCAGCCAAGGAAGACAACTCGTCTGAAGACAAGTCGACGTCTCCCGTGGGGAACGACAGAGAAAGTGAGCTGCGCCGAGAAGTCGAAAGACTCCGTCAAGAAAACGTCAAACTTCAAGCGGAGAACTCTCTTCTAAAGCAAGGGCGTCAAAACAGCACACCTGATGCATAATCTCAACCGGAGAAAGTCTCACTTGGTATATAAATCTGTATAAGTCCATTTTTGTATACCTAAAAAATGTCACTATGTGTAATTTTATGACATCATTCGTGCCTGGTATTATTTCATGCCCTGATTTGCTATGTGCATTTTAAGTAGCTGATAGACATAACACTCACGCATACATTTGTACGTGTTTTAAATGACATTGTTATGCAGAAAAAGCAGCTACTCTTTCTAAAGTTTCTATCGAAAGCATTGATAGGCAACAATGGTACATTCAACAAGAAATGCATTACAGGAGGTCTTCATACATTTTATGGTGCACGATTTAATGATTTGTTTTGTGGTTCTATCTTGTTCTTGGATCGTCACTGTTTCTCCTTCCTTTAAAGTTATGTAGGTTGATAGCGTTTCTGTAGATGTCTTGTAGCTTGTTTATGTTTTTTGTGTGTGCCCTGACACGTACACCTTGCCAGGGGTCCAATTCATGCATTATTTACCAAGTGACGTCAACTAGCCCTGGGGCCCATACCCCATATTTGATATCCCAAAGTATTGTGAAGCCAACCGCTCTGCTGAGATTCTGTACCCCAATTCTCAACACAAAAATCTTTGAAGTTAAAAAGGGAACCAAGAAAGGAATCTGAAAATCGATGCTTGCATCCACAACTCGAGTGCTTAGGCTGTTTATTTTTAGCCGCTGCTGGCACCCTAAGCTAACCAAATTTAAAGAGGGGGGCAAAGTGGGGAGAGTCTATTTCTACCCACAGATAAGGGGTGAGTAGCTTGTCTTACAAAACTGCCCTGGCAAACGGAGAACCATTTCTGAACAAGACTTTTCTGCTCCATTTGGTTTGAAACCAGAATCTGGCAAGACCTCAGCAGTTTGCATACAGACAGCTTTTGAAGTAGGCCATATGTTTTCCCTTTGGCTTTGTAATGGTATCAAGCGGAGCAGTTGGCTGGCCTAACAGATAACATAAGCTAGCGCCTGTTTGGCTTTATCGCTAACGGGTGGTTCCACTTCTTACTGTTATAAACGCCGCCATTTCTGTGTGATATGGACTGGATCAACTGAACGCAATGTTTCGTCAAATTCCTTCGAAGATAGCAAGCTTTTTGTTTTTATAATATGTCACCGCTGAAGAGTTTTGTTCCTGCGCTCGTTGAAATGTGCAGTAAATGTTTTTGTAGCTGAGGCGGCAGTCTGTCTTGGGTTCAGCGACCTTTGTACAGTGATGGAGGTGCCTCCATTGTTCAAGAACCTTGTTGACGTCCCCCCATGTTTGGACTGGGAGGGGCTAAGGTGTTCAAGTTACAGAACCTATAAGGGTGTTGTTGTGGTCGGACATGGAGGCACCACCACCATATTGATTGCTCCAAAGAAAAAGCTCCCCTTTTCCCATCTTTTTGGGCAATGACTTTTACTCAAACTGATTATATGAGTTGTGATGTGAGATGGATTTGACAGCATTTTTGGCAGCTACATGAAAACTACACACCATGCTTAGAATCATGGATAATTTGTTTGTCAGATTTAATCTGTCAGTTTTCTGTCCATGTTTTCTTGCTCTGTGCTGTCTCCGCGCTTTGTCCGTTCATCCCACTGTACAGTCTACATGGACTTTTGCCATCCCAGATTTTCAGCTTTCTGGATTCTACTTGTCTGCTTCAAAAAGCTTGCGTTGCTGCTACTCTTGTTTTAAAAACTTTGTATCGTGCGTGTAGCTTTCCCCTGCCCAAACACATACTTCATTTCCAAGTGCAATTTCATCAGCCTCTATGTTGCTTGTGTCCACAGCCCATGACCTGTGTGCGACCTGTGACCCAGGGGTCACCTGGCCGGGCCAGAGAGGATCATGGGATGGCTCCCTGGTATCTCAGCCCCTGGCTGATCATGAGGTCGTCAAGGTAACACCGTTACCGTGGTTACAGGCAATTTTTGTAGAGCATGAGAACCTTTCTTTTCCATTTTTCCTCCCGACTGTACCACACTAACATTGTACACTTTGATTCCAGATATGAGCACAGCAATTCTGAGGTCTTCAACACGGCAGCCTCACTGTCAAATAGCTCTATACATGTGCTAGGTGATGTATTTCTTACGTAGAGACAGCGAGTGTGTATAGCCACTACATGTACTGTGGGAATGTTATGATAGCTACTGGGTATGGAAGGTCTGAAAGACTGCTTTTCCTGTTTTGACAATGGACCAAAAAATTTTTTTAAATGAAATGTTTATTGCACAAAGATAAAGTCAACAACATTTTATAGTTGTGAAACCCTTCCAAGCCATTGTGGCAATTATGTCCATATGATAGTTATATATATTGCATGTTTCCATGACAAGAAGGGGTCAATATTTGAAGGAACGGTAGATGAAATATTTTGTATGATAGAGCAAATTTTCTGACAAAAGAAAATGGAGTTGTAAAATATCTTCTGAAAAAAAGCTCTATTTTTGTATAAAAAGAAACCCAGTGTGTACTGGGTGCCGAAAAATACAAAAAATAAGAATAAGAAAGCTTGATCCATCTACGTCTTCAACCAAAGTGTTAGATGCACCGCAGAACAACAGTACCTTCCACAAGTAATGGCCTCTTGTTGAGTCAGCAACACATTCAACTTCTTAGGGAAAACCAGCCAGAATCCACTGCATTTGTCAATGAAAGGATACAGCAATTGTATAAAAGTGTTCGTTTCTTTTCAAAGCTGAAATCTTGTGCCAAACTGTAAAAAATTCTACATCCTAACTTACTAGGCTACAACTGTGCAATAGACTGCCAAAAATTGAACGATTCGAATCAGCACCGATTCAAATAGAAAAAGAAATTGTCAAAGGAGTTTTAGACTGCAGATATTAAAAGCAGAGGTTCTCATAGTGGCATTTGGATTTGTTCGGTTTCTGACTGGTTCTCTTTCTGATGTGACATTTTTCAGTAAATAAATCTCGATGCACTGAAGGTGTAATTAAGTTTAAAATGTGCACGCAGTACCGCTCTTTCTAAGAATGGACACTAAGCCAGCCAGACACAGGATTTGAACTGGAATGATTATGATGTTAATGATGAACTTTGCAGAATTAGAGAACATCTGAAATGATTTGACTGTTGGAAAATGTAATGTTGATGAGAATTAACTGGAATGGAGAATGTTTTAACATGGAATTTGGCTTCAATTATATCTGCCTCCTGTGGTTTCTTTCTGTCTTGTTACAGCACAGGTTTCCCTGATACCACTGCCAATGTAATGTCAAGTATTTTGTGTCTTACGTAGAGTTTTATGGCTACAAACTCTACTCTCCAAGCAGAGGAGTGGGTCCGGCAGGTTTTGATGTGTTTTTACGCGTTTTTGTCGGGCTTTCTACTCAAAAACGCCTAAAGACACGTCAAAAACCTGCCGGACCCACTCCTCTGCTTGGAGAGTATACAAACTCCCGAACAATTTCCGGATTTTTTTTTAATAAGTAGGTATTAATGGATTGAAAGATAAGGTCATACCAATTTGATTTCTTCATTCTCAGCTTTATGATGGAAGCTAATGTAGCGAGTAGGCTAAAAAAAATACAGGAAAATCAGGTAGTGAGTGACCTAAATGCTTTAGTCTCTACCAGCCTGACTATGCTGACTAATGGGGAGAATGATTTGCCAGGGGAGTCTGGCTGCCTAAGGCATTGACCGCAAGTGAATAGGAATGTAACGTTACTATAGACTCCTGCCCAATTATTCCCTTTTTTGTTGAATTTTATGATTCCTACCGCCGTAGGAAGGCCTGGTGGAGGCTACAAATGCTCCCCTATGAGCCATGAGGTACCATACCAGGCCACTTAACATTTCAAACAATGAACTTTTGACTTGTAGTGCATTGATATATTTTTTTTTTAATGTAAGAAAACAACTATAGGTGCCAACACATGACCATTTTGTAGGCACATGTCCTAAATAGAGATTTATTTGTTCAAATAAAAAGTATTCCACTTAGTGTATTTATAGTCCTACCAGTAGTAATCGCTCTGCAAGAGATTTGATCAGAGATCCAGATTCAGGTAAACTTTTAGTATAATCAATGTTGGTTTTACTTTTAGAAAACATTACATCTACTGATTATGAGCCATTATGTAGTATAGCAGGTTCAGCTAATATGAAATATAGTGGATGCGCATCCCAAATGTCAATCATCCATTGGAAGTAAATGGTTAATCTCCAAGCAGATCCACGCCGGGCGCGAAAATCGTAGTATGCTAGCCAGAGAAGGTCCAGTCAGCCAGAGAGGGTGACTGGACCTTCTCTGGCTAGCATACTACGATTTTCGCATCGGCGTGGATCTGCTTGGAGATTAGTAAATGGTGATGTCAGCTGTTTTGATGGCAGTAGCCAGACAAGACAATCTGAGCTGACAAAGGAGGCCTTTTCTTTAACCTTCTCCCTGCTGCCTAACTCTGTATTGAATAGAGAATGGGGTGCGAAACGGCTACTTCAGTGTGCTAAAGGATTATGAGACAGGCAGAACCCCCCAACATGATTACAGAATGTATTCAAAACAAGCATTTGAGAACTTTGTGGGGGGGTTTGGAAGGATAGGGACATGCACTAAGAACAGACACGATCAACGAAATGATACCTCTAGCTGAACACAAATTATGTGTGTCCATAGTTCATACAAAAATACATTATTTTGGGATCCTGATAACGCTTTTATTTATCTTATTTATTGCAAAATGGGCGACAGGTGTGTTGGAAGGTTGTAAGAGAATCCTGACGAACTAATGAATGAAGACAGAAAGTGCCTCCCCTAGGGGCAAAATCTTTTACTGCCAAGTCAGGTCATGCCATTAGGCCAGCATGTAAACATAGATGTTATGGACCAATAGAAGATCAAACAAGAAGGCTGGTGCATGTCGCTTCCATATGTCCATTGAGAGAATTACTGATTGGTCAGTTTGAGAGGTCAAGGATGCAATTTTGTGTTTGAATCAGGGACACTTACATGGAATGTATTCCTGGTAGCGCTTCTACTTTGACAGACTGTTAGACAATGATCCAATTAGGGACTAACCATTATATTTCAGGCAGCACAATGATCATATGGCAAATCTATCATAAAAGTTCCCACTGTCACTTGGATCCCTTTTGAAAGCCCCTACTCTAGGACTTTGGTGCCAAAACTGGACATTTTCTCTAAAACACAATTTTGCCAATGTTACATACATACATACATAACGTTACATACATGTATATTGTGTTGTTCAGTCACATATTTCAAGCGTTCATCTGGTGCTTGAGAACAAAACAAAGCAGATTTTTAGTCAAATTCCTGGGGGTTTCAACAAGTTTGTATGGTACAACGTTGCTTGGTCACTAATGTCTAGGTTTGACTATGCCATAGGTTTTGTTTTGTTATTTGTAGAGACTTAGAGCTACGTCACCCATTGGATGGATACCTGCCGACCCTGGAATGTAGTTGATGCATACAATGTTTAATTCATGGTTCCGGCCGAGATTATGGGGCATATTGCAACAAGGCGACTAAATTTATTGTCTATCTTGCACTGTTAATCATATCCTATACCCACCAGCCCACGTCAGTTAAATCGTGGTAACGTAAGATGACCAATTATCGTCCGATTTATTCAAAACGTATTTATCTTAAAACAGCGCGGACAGAGCCAAATTTCAAACCCATGGGCAGAAATATCAGCTCTTCTAAAAAGAAAATGCATGGTCTGTAAGTTTTTCTCCGCCTGTTTAACGCCATCCGAGCATGTATTTATACTGAGGTATATGATGAAGAATTGTGCTAGGGTAACCCATTATCGTCCACTTCTGAATCTTTTCCCTTCTAGCGCTATGCTTGAAGAACATAGACCAGAAAAAAATGCACAGTAACTGTCCAAAGTAGTCTGCAGACAAATGATAGTAAAATCACTATCGTCTGTCCGGCCACTTGCTTAACACGATGGAAAAAAAAAATGTTTATCTGTAAATTTCCCCAACATGCGCGGCACGTGGCGTTCACGTGGTAAACGCATGGCCATTATGTTTTGCTGTGCAAAAATTAAAGAGATGGCTAAGGATCATACTTATGATGTACTTTATTGCTCATGAGAACAGGCTTTGGCATAATACACCGCGACATGTGGACATGAGCCAAACCGGACGTAAATAGGTTCTGCACGTAAATAGGCCATGCTACGTTAGATCTACCTACGTAACATTTTGAACCATAAATTACTGTCAAACCTGTCTATAGTGTTATAAGTAAACATTTGTTATGTTTCCAAATTACCCCTTGACACTAGTACTCCTCCCAACTCGATGAAAAGCAGCTCTGATGGCTGAATAGTGCAATTTCAAGTATAAATAAAGACACAAACAAACAAACAAATAGTGACTGCTCAAGGGATCTTGAAGAAAATGGTCACACTAGACAGATGACTAGTATAGACACAGTTACCTGTAACACTACTTGTTTCATAATGATTGCCAGCTACCAATGTGATTTAAATTACTAACCCAATGCTAGCATATGAGAAGCATAATGTCCCTTTGCCATACCAGATACATTGGTAACCCAGTAAACCATGTGTTTTAGGATCAATTGTGTGTGTCAGAAAACTTGGCGGGCTGAATTTAAACATTTCCTACACATTGGGTACCTGCCTGTGGCACTGGCTGCAAATACACCTGATATTATTACAATTTTCTATCCCCACATCTGCTTTGAGATTATTTCACCCCTAACAAAACAACATGTTTATATTTCATGTCCAGAAAGTCCCTTTAAAACACTAATGGAGAACCCCTAAAATATCTGAGGAGTTGCCATGGGCTTCTGGCATGTAGTCCAAAATGTAATCTCCAAGCAGATGTTCGGATGGATGCTGTAATATTTCTGACTAGCTGGCTTGTTTGGCAGCATTGTCAGAAAGCCTGCCGGTTAGAAAACATCTCAAATTAGCCAAAATCAGCTGCTCCAACGTGTGAAATCAATACCAACATCGTAAAGAACAAAGTCCTTGTATGAATCAAACCAATGTTTTTCTTTTAAGTTTACATTTATGTACAGTAAAACCCTCTCACAACATCAATGGACAACCCCTGAGTCTGAGGACCAAGGGTGTATTGGCATTGGATCCAAAATGGGTCACCCCCAATTTGTGAACTCACATCATCACCAAGCCATGATGACGATCATGAATAGCTAGATAATAGAGAGCAAGGTCATTGTCAATCACACCACCTTTTACAGCATTAATGGAAAATCCCTAAAGTATCTGAGGACCAAGGGTCTTTTGGCATGGATCCAAAATGGGCCACCCCCAGTGACCCCTGACCTTGGGTGGTTCCCTTGAGTAGAATGTAAACATGGGGGAAGAAATCCTATCCCTGGTTATTCTGTCCCGGCATTGCATTTCTCGCTTCATACATTTCAGCTGTTTAGCCTTAGGGCTTCCTATAATTTTTGGTGGAGTCTTTGTAAAACGATGAAAAAACTTGTGAAATGAGTCATCTTCGAGCTGGGTCAATAAATACTGTATCTGTACATAACAGTCAACAATATATATAGAATTGGCTATTTCGCCAAAGCACTTTCGCAGAGGCTTCGTAAAACCTTAACTTGTGGATCTAGAAATGTATGGGTCTCTTGTTTGATCTGAGTCTTGAAATCATTTATCAATACATAGTTTCTGTACAAACCACACCTATATCATTATCCCCTGGCTTACTTATTGATTGGTACTACTACATTACTGTCTGTATGAATAATTGAAGATGTAAACACTGACTCATGCAAGTGAATTAGAAAAGTTGTAGGCACAGAATTTTTTTATCAAGACAGATGAGCCCTATACACAGGGGTGAACCATTAAGTCTCCATGAGGGGGATGTGAGATGATGGGTAGTCTCTATCAGCAGACTAACTACGCCGGCTATAGGGTGAATAATTTGCTGGCAGAGTTTGACCACTATACTGTTTAATTTGCCCAATTTGCGGGAAAGTGTTAGCCTTGCCACGGAATGACACTCCTGCTCAATTATCAGATTCAACTATTTTTGCCGAATTCTACTCCATAAACCCTTAATAGGAAGGTCTGGTGGAGGCTAGGTAATGTGTGACGTAATTATGACATTAAAGAAGGTCTTTTCCATTCCCAGTTTATCAACTGGTCTGTCCCTAACTTCCTGCAGTGAACAGTTTCCATGATAATTGTTTTAGCTAATACCCTTTTGTTTGTTGACATTACATGATTATCACAACAGATTGCATGTAATTATGTTTCAATAGCGATCTGCTTATTCGATGAGCCATTTTATGCTGGTTTATCCCATCAAATCTTTTCTCAAACACAGACTACAGGAATCTGTGCTGCTAGGTATTGAATGTTTTAATAACAGTATAGATCTAAAGATCGCATTCAAAGCATGACACAGACTACTTGCACATGATACAATATAGCAGTTTGTGGCTCCAAGAATTGTTAAAAACAGGTAAAATTTTTAGTCATTTTTATTATCATCACACTGTCTGTTTCCAAGTGGAACTTAAACAGTAACAGTTGAACACACAAGTCATGATGATGAGGATCAGTGCCAAGTTTCAAGTGTAGACAGTACAGCCAGATGTTTTAATCACGTTATCTGAGGTTGACATTAGTGACAACATGCCTATACTGGTATGCTTAACCAATTAAATTACTGGAGCAGGCTAGCATATACCTGGCTCCAAAGGGTGTTGGGAAAATAGTACAAATTGGCCGAGTAGACTTCAATTTCTACTATTTTCCCAGCGACCTATGGTGCCTTGTAGAGGCTAGGAGCAAGCTGTTTTAAAATCTAAAGGACGATCTATGAAAAGAATGGCTGCATATTCGAATATTTGTGAGAATTTCTGGCAGGGAATTTGAATATCTATGCACAAAAATTCTGCTTTCTAGTTTAATTATCATCATTTAATCACTAGAATTGTTAAATTTTATGACACTGATAAACTGCAAGACAGATGAAACGTGCTTGCAGTAAACAGGGACACTTTAACACAATATGTCAAAGTACTTTGGCAGAACATAACAGGGTGAAGGCAAAGAGAAACGTATTCCTGATGGTTATCATTCGAATTTCTAAACATTCTTAGATATTTCAATGGTATAATCGTTAACAATTATCTCTTAAAATACATATGTTATGCAATGATAGCAAATAAAGTATGTCATCAAACAGCATCATTGGTTTAGTATAATAACGATATATTTCTCCTCAGTATGAATATTCATTCAAATATCAACACAACTTGAATATAGGCTGGCCTCTTTAAATGATATAAACATCAATATTGCCACAATTGTTGTTATTGATTACTTGATGAATGTGAGTACAGAAATTCATACTTATACTTCTTGTTAACACTACAGTACATGGACCATATGAAAACATATGGTATCCAGTACAGAGCTCTGCCTACTATATATGACAAACCATTTGGTCAGGGTTTCAGCCCCCCACTGTGCCTTTGGCAAAGTGACCAGCCAGTGGTATGGCAAAAAGCCCTGAGGTTAAAGGGCATGCATGTCATCGGTCTCAACATCTATTATGACTCAAAACGTAGCAGTCAAGTATCTGATTTCTGTACTGTTAATTCTTCATCTATGTTCGGGGCATTTAAATTTTGTAGCACAGTAAAAAATAATATCTTTAAGTTCGCAGTTGACACAATCAGTCACAACAAAAGACATAAATCACGGTGAGATGAGCCAACTTAGAAAAAAAATTATTCAAAATTGACAGTATCTACTCACTATATAAGTAATCAAAAACTGTTAAACAGCCTCATTGGAATAATGAAAAAACAGCAACATAAAAATGTACTGATATTTGTTCAGATCTAATTTTACTTTTTAGACTCTGGGATCCTTTTTACAGTTTGGCACTATGCACTAGCCTGAGTGTCATCCTGTTTCAGTTCCAGGCTCTACCTTCACCAAACAAGGTAGAGCCTGGAACTGAAACAGGATGACACTCAGGCTACTATGCACTCCTTAAACATTCTATTTTCTCCTTGCAATAAAATCCCTCCATTGCACAGTTATTAAACCCAAAATAGATCAAAAGGGTTGAAAATAGCCAGTAAAGTCATTTTTGTATCAATACCTGTTCAACCATTTAAACATTGATGTCAATGTCTTAGTAATAGGGAAAACAGCCATATTCAACAATAATCTCATTAGATTAAACATAAATCAATAATATCCTGCAATTAACAGAACACCAAAAACTAATACTTCAAATAGGTTGTGACATAGTTTTTCTCCTAGCTTATGTCACTGTTCATTAGTGGTTCCTATCTTGATCTTGGGGAGTTATTACCTTGATCACACACCAATAATGAACTAGATCTTCAAAGCGAGAAATCATTTTATCTTGTTGCTTCTGTAACAACTTTCAAGTACTAGTCAGTTGTACTGGGTTTTGCTTCATCCCCCTTATCCTTCTCCCCATTGTCCTTTTCTATTGTTTCTCCTGTTGCTAGGCAATACAGCTGGTCAGCAAACCTGACCGCGTCATTGGCTCCCTCACATGCCTTCATCCACGGAGGTGGCACATACTCTATCCCATAATATGCACCAGCTATGGCCCCTGCCATAGTGGCTATGGTGTCTGTGTCCCCCCCTAAGGAGATAGCGTAGATTATGGTACGTTCCAGAGCGTTGTCCGTCGGGATGTCGTCAACAGAGCGCATGCAGTGGAGGAAGGAGAAGATGGCTGCCGGAACAGAATTCAGCGCTTTGATGTCATTTCCCAGTTGGTCTCGAACGTCCTGCCTAGAGACGTTTTCCTTTTGTAGAAACTCCTTCATTATTTCTAGTTTCGCACAGTAGGGCTGGTTTGGCAAGGACGCCTCCTTTGATGCTGCTGCTTCTTTGCTCCCTTTCTCTTCTTCCGATTGGTCACCTTCAGGGTCCTCTGATTGGCCAGTTTTGCTGTCTTCTGATTGGCCGATATTGGGCCCTTCTGATTGGCTGCCACCTGCCTCATCTCCCTCAACTATCCTCATCTTCTCAAGTAATGTGTCTACAAACTTAATCACATTTAAGTCTTCGTCTTTATTCTGCTTCAAAGCAAGATGAACAGCTAATGCTTCCAGAATAGCCCCATTATAGCCCTCCCTGTTAAAATGCGTTATCATAGCAGTCTGCTTAGCTATATCCTTAACCTTCTCCACATCACCGTAAGCATACAGTGCCACAGGTGCAACCCTCATCGCCCCACCGTTGCCCCAAGAGCCCCTCCCGTCGAACTGTTGGCGTGCCGGCTCAAAGACATCTTGGAGGTCTTCTTCAAGGAGTCTGTAGAAGACGGTGATGACGTTTCCTCCGTAGCCACGGCCAGACTCCCTCTTGTACTCCTTAGCGAACCTGGTAGCCATGTCGCGTGCGTCAAAGCCCTTGCACTGAATGAGGGAGCTCGCCACAGACCTGGAGGTATGATGAAGAGTATCACTGTAAAATCTGCATTGATGGAGCTATTGGCTTTGTGTTCCTACACTAACCTCTTTGGTTGGCATATTGGTATCTCCAAGCAGATGTTGTGTGGATATTGTTATGTTTTACAGAAGTCATGGCCTTTTAGCATCGTCAATGTATTGACATTTACTGCATACCGAAACAACGTAATTTCTTATAAATCTTAAAGTGGATTTGATTGTGACTAGGAAGTATAATTTTTTGTCACTTGTTTACATGTTACTAGTATATAATGAACTTTGAATTGCAAACAAAAAAGGAAAGGTAACATAATTCACATAGTGCAATGTTCTTACTCTAACGTTACTGTACTTGTGTTAGGAGCCGCTGCTACTGTTGGAGGACTTCTCTTGCTTACAGTCTTATACATTCGCTTTATCAACATGTTGATAAGGTTACATGTTGATAGGGCTAATGTATAAGATTGTAAGCAAGAGAAGCTAAAATTATATATGTTTGATGATAATGTTAGTTGTTAAATACCTTGCCATGGCTGTGTCATCCGTAAATGCCACCTCCCTTCCTCTCTGTTTGTTGACGTGGTCCACATATGCCAGTATCTGTATTAGTGTATAACAAAACACGACAAATTGATTAAAAGCTCAAATTATACTATTATAGTATAGCTATAGCTACCTTGAGCAAAAACGTGCATCTGAACTTGACACCAAACCCGACACATACGCGCGAAATCGTACGTGCTACGAGAACTGATGTTAAACTTTATTATAGCGTTAAGCACCTTATCGACTGGACGGGAGCGGCCTTCTTCAAACTCGGCACCGATGCAGTCCCCGGCCACAGCGGCCGCGAGACAACCGCGAAACCGCGAGCGAAGTACCTGAGCTACCGACGCCATTTCCGTCATCTTGGAAACTTCCTTGTTGGGTGTCTCTAGTTTCTGTTTTAGTGCCTTATTTGTACAGCGCTTGAATTATACACATCCCTTCATTTTGCACATTTACTTAACAATTAAGAAATATGAAACTTAAAGAAAGGTACGTTTCGTTTTCTCTAAAGGGCTTTTTGCAAAAAATTGTGATTTTATTTGTCATTTTTTTAGTAGGCAGCTAAGAATTATACTAAGAACAGCAAGAATGTCAAAGGTCATCATTTGTACGAAACAAGATGGCGGCGTTGAACGGTTGAAAAATGTCGTATCGGGTTTTGGCGGTACTTTCAACTGTAAGAGGGTCTCAGGTTTCCCTTCATTCGAAGGTAAGGACATCTTAGATGCTCAAGCGCTTGTTACAAACAAGTTGTGTAAGTATAAACAGTCAGAACAAGGCTTTGGGGTAGGCAGGCTTTTTTTGGAGAGTCGAGTTGCGGGGAGGGGGGCTTTTGTTGACACACAGACGGAGTTATATAGGCTATAGGGGAGAAGACAACGCTGTCAAGCATGACGAAGTTTAGAAATGTGTTTCTGTCTGGATTCTTGTAAGGTTTAAAATCAAGGTATCTGGGCTTGGACTTGAACACCAGCAGGTAAGATTTGGGATTTTTTTTGCGTATCCTGGTTTTGTGGTTCGGACTTTTAGAGAGAAACAGAGGACTTGAAACCATGATCATTGGGGTCCAAAATGATTTTAGACAAAAAATTGTTAGTTGAGAGGTGAAGTAGATATAACTGTTTCTCGCTAGACTATAGTTAGCCGTGGCGACTCTTTAATCGGGTATATACAGCAAAATATACCCGATTAAAGAGTCGCCACGGCTAGACTATAGTCAGGTTTGTTAGTATGTAGCTGTAATACTACACTTGATCATATGTTGACACTAGAATGTACAGCAGGTGACCTCGGTTCAACTACATGTAAGTAGGTTAAATCAAATATATTATCTGTCATCAAATTATGCAATTGGTGATAATAATGTGGTTCTGTACGGAACATCAATGTACCTGAATTGACTCAAGTAGATACTTATTTTTTTCACTAAAACATGTCATTCTTACTAGAAAGATTTAGCAACATATGGGCATTGAAATGTTTGATTTGAAATCCTCTGTCGAGTGTGGATTCCCTGCATAAGAGACCTCAAGTCCAAATAAACATCTTTTAACTGTTCATTCATGCATTCCATGTTTCTATCAGAAGTACCATCATTGAAGACCACAGTTCCTTTATTTAATAAGTTTGCTCAGTGCAAGGCCAAAATTAATTCAAAATACCACATCTGGGCACTGAACTAAGTTGGTGGAGATCATACAGACTTTTAATACAAAAAGGCCAATGCCTAATCCAATTATCCGCTAACAAGCCTGGGGAATGGGGATTCTAAAGTATCTTGACGTGAATGAAAAGCCTGTATAGGTGGCAGTGAACATTAGTTTTGAAGGCATGTGGGTTGTATTCGGGAGGGAAACAATTGTCGGGGAGTTGCATAATTGAAAGAAGCTGTTGCTGTAGAAGGACTTTGTCAAATTGTTCAACAACCTGTACCTGATGTTTTCTTTAGGTATCTAGCCTTATATATGATGAGTGAATTGTTACTTTTCCAGGTGAATTGAAGCCACAGTGCCATATTGCCTAATGTGTGCGATTGTGCCAAACTTGGACAACAATGAAGCGTGACTCAGCAACACAAGCCAGGAAGCCTGCCAGTGCCAGGTAGGAACTTTCTAAAGTTAGGTCCTTTTTTGATCTTGGCAAAATTAGTCTTCTAAATGCATTTATGTCTACATTGTTTCAATTTTACGGTAGGGAGAAAATGGAGTGTTTGCGGTGGTTTTAAGTTTGTGTTTGAGACATCTAGTAGACAAGGGGGTAGGAGGGCAAAAAAAATTGTGGTGGTTTTAACTTAATGGCAAAAATCTTACCGCAAAAAGAACACTTCGAACATTTCTGCATTAACTATATCTGCTATGGTATGTAATAGAATATATCCAGTACCCTAACAGTTGTGACAGAAAAGAGGGAATCTTCAGGCGTAAGCGTCAAGCTTCAAACCTCTACATGTAAAAGAACCCAACACACTCATCAAGAAGAATAGGGGTGTGTGACTCTGTGTGCTTGGCTAGATATGCGAGCCATAGCAAAGCCGCATTGCACTTCTAGCTAATGAAAAATTGTCATGCTTTGTCCTCAGTCTGAGGTTCGACCATTTTACCTTTTTACTGTGTTTCCCTACAGGAAGCCAGCATCTGCCCGAGCTGCTCCATCAGAAAGGTCCAGAAGTGCAGCTGCGCCCCCTGGCAGACGATCAGCAGACAGCATTCTGGTGCAGAGAGGAAGAGGAGAGCAGAATGGAGATGCTGAACACAGACAACAGGAACCGGGGGTTCGCTACATCACGGACGTGCTCATCAGGAAAATCAGTGGGGAGGAAGACCTGGGGTACATCACAAAACTCAGCCTCACTCTTACAGGGGACAAGAAGATCAAGTACATCGAAAACTTGGAAGCCCTTCGTCGACTTGAGGTCCTTATCCTCAACAACAACATCATTGAGAAGATTGAACGTCTCGAGAAGCTTACGAATCTCCGAGAGCTAAGCCTTGCTACCAACAGGATAAGTGTTATAGAAGGCTTAGAGACACTAACAAATCTTCAGGTTCTGAATCTAAGTGGGAATAGGATAGAGCATATTCCTTCGTGGATGGGTAAAAGGTTGAAGGCCCTCAGAGTTCTACAGTTAGCAAAGAACCAGTTGTCTTCCCTTTCTGAGGTAGCCAGGTTACGCCCCCTTCCTGACCTTATCCAGGTGACTATAGCTGAGAACCCGGTATGTGGCATGCCCCATGCTCATCTCTACACCGTGTTCTGTCTGAGAAGTCTAGAGAGGCTGGACAGAGCCCAGGTTACGGATCAAGACAGGCAAGAGGCAAAAGCTCGGTTTGGGCAAGAAGAGATTCGGTCGCTGGAGCGATCCCTTGAGCAGAGGGAAAAGGAACTACAGGCTCTCCAAGACGAACACAACGTAACACTTGAAGAGCTACAGGTCAGTACAGGGCGTGAAAAGAGGCTCCGGAAGAGTGGTTCAGATCAGGACTATTCTATACAAGAGCTTGAAAATCAGCTAGATGCCAAAGATGAGATTCTGCTAAGGAAAACGGCCGAGCTAGCACGTGCCTGCCAGAAGCAGTACGAATTAGAGCAGGAGCTTGCATTCTACAAATTAGACGCCAAGTTTGAACCAATGAGCTACCGACCGCCGCCTGATGCAGAACTTGGGGAATCGCCAGAAGAAAGCCCCTACATTGGAAAGGCTCGCTACAAGCGTAACATTTACGCGGGAGAGAGCTTCATTCCCAGTGGGGCTCAGCCACTACACATGACAGCTATAGACATAGATGAGGCAGACGACGAAGGGACTCGGCGAGTCCACGAACAGCTCCACCATGCCTTAGATTCACAGTTAGGAGACAAGGAGAGATCCATTCAGGATGCCCAGACACAGCTTACACGGCTTCAAGAGGAGCTGTTCAGGAAGGAACAGCAGATGCAAGCAGCCGCAGATGAGCTGGCAAGGCTGACAGAAGGTATGCCATTGGCCCACCTGGCACAGAAACTCAGACAGGTACAACAGTTACAGGAAGAGGCAGACAAAATCGAGCAGGAGATGGAGAGACAGAGAGACCTGATGAGACGACAGCAAGAAGAGATAGACGATCTGCGAGCACAGATGGATGCCCTGGAGGAAGGCACCCCAGAGAAGGCACATGCAAAGGCAGCTATGGTCAGCAAGCAGCAACAGTTGGATCTAACCAAAGAAGAATACAAGAAGCTGCAGGACCAGCTCAACGATGTACTGCAGAGGATCGCTGATGAGACGGCTGAACTGCAGGACCTTGAGGACGAGTTAAAAGAGGGCCAGATGCAGGGCAATGTGGGACTGCAAGCTGAACTACAGGGGATCATCGGAGGACTGCAGGACTATCTTCAGAACACAAGAAGGAAAGCAGACAAACAACAGAAGGAGAAAGAGAAGCTTGAAAGGGAGAGAGATGGGCTACTGCACAGATTGAGAGAGCTTCAAGGAGAGAAAGAAGAAAAGAATGCAGCCAAGAGAAAACTGGCCGAGTTGGAGCAGCTACTTGCTGACCAGGACGAGGATCATGATGCATTGAGACGAGCAAGAAATGATCTTGACCGACAGAAAGCCGAGGCAGAAGCCAAGCTAAAAGCCTCACAAGCAGAGATCGATAAACTAAGAAGGGAACTTGGTAAGGCCCATGATGAAAGTATGGCTGAGCAGGAAGCTCTTCAACAGGAGCTTGAAGAAAAGGCCAGACAAGCCAGAAACCTCAAAGACAAGGAAACAGAAGCACAGGAGCTCGCAGCACAGGTAGCTGCCCTTAGGGCACAGTCAGCCGCCCTTGCAAAGCAACTACGTGATGCAGAACAGGGCCTTCAAGACCTCATGGATACCAGCATCAATCCAGAGGATCTTCAGCAAAGAGTACAAGAGTTGAAAAGGTATGTGGAGAGGGGCACGGGAACACTGAAGCCTCAGAGCGAGAGGGACAAGGTTGGGAAGCTGTTGGGAGACTTACAGAAATCTCTCAGTGATGCGTTGGAGAAGAGAGCTAAAGACGCAGCTGATGCGAAAAGGCGGCAGCAACAGGCTGAAGCTGCTATTAGAGACCTTGAGGACCAGCTAGCACAAGCCACAGATAGCTACACCCAAAGTGCGAGGGACATAGCACAGCAGCAGAGGGATGCCGACGCAGCTCGAGCCAAGACCAGACAGCTCGAGGCAGAAAACAGGAAACTACAGCAGAAAGTCAGGGACATGCAGACACAAGTGGAAGATAAGCTGGCTGAAGCTAAGGCAGAGATGGACCTACTGAGAGGCACCATGGATGACGCAGAGCGAAGAGCAATGCGGGACAAAGTAAGGGGAAAATCAGATCTGAACGACCTTGCCCAACAGCTTGCCGACCTTCAGAGAAAGATGAGAAATGCAGATTCTCTAACGAGGCAGCAGATGGCTGATGCAGAATCCATGGCAAACCTGCGTACGTCACGGGCACGAGAAGAGCTGGCCACAGCTCAGGACGAAATCGGGATGTTACAGGATCTTCTTGATGACCTTCGCAACAGGCTTCAACAACAGGAACGTAAAGCTGGCGCCAGTCAGATGGCACAAGAAGATCAAGGGCAGCAAGTCGACAACCTCCTGGCAGCGCTGAGGAACCAAAGGCGGGATGCGGACAGGTTAAAAGCTA
The DNA here is from genome assembly GCF_035083965.1 of Branchiostoma lanceolatum. NCBI lineage: Eukaryota > Metazoa > Chordata > Leptocardii > Amphioxiformes > Branchiostomatidae > Branchiostoma > Branchiostoma lanceolatum. The sequence continues at coordinate 14,340,875 of NC_089733.1, read as the reverse complement.
CATTGGATAAGCTGTCGGATGAAAATGCTGATGACGTCGGAGCACTGATGACAGAAGTGAACGCACTGCGGGATACCCTCTCACAACAAGCTCAAACAATCGCAGCGCTAACCACACCAGCTCCGCAATGGTACTACGTCCCAGCCAGGGGGAAAACCGGGGGATACTGGGTGCCTTCTACGAGTGGTCAACAAGTTCCAGGGGGCCAGGCTGGGGTGCCGAGTAGTAGTGTGGGAGGCTACTGGGTCCCCACTGCAGGAGGAGGAGGGAGAAGTGGGTACTGGGTTCCAACAGCAAGACAACCGGGGAGCCCGATTGTGATCAGGTCTCCTGCAGGGCCACCAAGGTTCTATAGCACCCCAAGGAGACGTGGTGGTGGAGGAGGGGGAGGAGGAGGAGATGACGATGGAGAAGGGAGTCCACCCATCTTCTATGCCCCAGCTGGATCCGTCCCAGTACCGGTGGCAGCACCTCCTGGATATGAAGCCGTTGTTCCTCCCGTGGTCCAGCCTGTAGAAGGTGCTGCACCCCTGATGTGTAACGTACCCGAACATCACGACCTTGAGGATGAGCTTGCAAGGACGAACGAGCTTCTCTCCAAGTTTAAGACGGAGAAGAAACGAAGGAAGTCAGAGATCGAAGCTCTTGACCTTGCACTGACGCAAAAGGAAGAACACCTCCGCGAGCTTGAAGATGAAAACGAAGAACAAGACAGGCAGCTCAAAGAAACAGCCAAACGTTTAAAAGAAAAATCAAAGAGTGCCAAGTTAGATGATCAGTTTGTGGAAGATGCTTTGGATCAGCACAGGCAGTTGCTAGAAGAGATAGCTTGTGTAGAGGAAACGCTGTCCAAACGTAGAGCAGAGTTACGGGAGACTGACCGTCTGTTACAGCAGTGTCGGGAAGACCTGACAAGAACAACTGCCGAGGCAGGGGACACAATAAGGCGATATGACGAAGCACGTGCCAACCTAGGTACCACAGAAGAGGACGTAAGGGAACTCGAAAAGAGAGCTAAAGAGACTGGGAATGATTTACTTGACGCACAAGACAAACTGTCAGAGCTGCAAGGGGACATCCTACATGCAGAAAAGAAGAGAGCAGGACTGGAACAAGACGTAGAAGACATCAAAAGGGTCATAGCTCAGAGGGATGGAGAATTCCAGGCTCTAGACACCAAGACAAAAAGATTAACGGAAACTCTGCAAGAGCTAGAAGCACAGGTTGTGATCACTGAGGAAAGGGAAGCAGAAAGGCACAGAGCCTTAAAAGACGTCGAAAGAGTCCTTGCAGAACGCAAGGCTGAGCTGGGGAGGCTAAAGGGACAGGTGGAAGTGAAACAAGGAGAACTGGAAGAACTAGATAAGGATCTTGGACACAAGCAGACACATATTCAACTGCTAGAGGAGAAAATATTCGCCACCAAGGCTGAGCTGGCTTCAGCAACTAAAGAACGGGACACCGTGTTAGCAGAAACACAGAGGGAAGTCAAGGAGTTCCAGGATCTGCTAGAGGACCTTCGTGGGGAGAGCCAGGATCTTGACACAATCGTGAAGGATAGAAAAGCAGAGCTGACAGAAATAAAGCAGGAAATAAACAACAAGGAAAATGACCTTGATGCTGTTACAACAAGGATGGAGCGCTGTGTTGTGGAGTATAGGCAAGCCCAGGAAACCTTGAAGCGGGAAAGGTCTGACCTCGACTTAGCGAAGCAGCAAGTACGAGACAAAACGCTGGAAGCAGACCAGCTGGAAGCACTCATACAGGAAGAGAAAGCACGTCTGGAGCAAGTGCAGAACAAGAACAAGCGGAAACAAGCAGAGGTGCAGCGGTTAGACGAGCAGCTAAAGGAGCAGCAGCAAGAGTACGACTATCTATGTGACCAGCAGAGAACCCTGCAGGCAAACGTCAAAACGTTGTCAGACGAGAAGGTCATGTTGCAGGAGTCGCGGGACGGGCTGATCACCAAGACCAGGGAATCGAAACATCGTCTCGGAGAAACCGAACAACAGCTGAGAACAGCTGAAGACCAGTTGGAGCGACTACAGAGAGACGTAAGACAAGAAGAAGTAGATTTGGTGAAACTGAAGAAAAAGGTGTCCTCCGCAAGGGAAGAGGACAGAATTATACAAGACAGCCTCCAACATGCGAAAAAGCAGCTGTCGGCTATGAAGGATGATTTGAATGAAATTGAAGACAAGTTGAGCACCGCTGAAGAAAAGTTGCGTAAAGCCGTGAGCGACAGGGAAGAGACTCTATCGGATCTGCGGAGGCTTAACGAAGCGGTAAGGAACTCGAGACTAGCGTACGACCAAGCATCACAAAAGGAGCGTGAACTGCAGGACAGCGTGAGCAGGCAAGAGAGAAAGTTAGACACCGACAGGGATGACCTACAGCGGATTCAAAGTGTGAGAGGTCAGACTGCATCTGAGCTTGATCTTATAGGAAATGAGGTCATTCGGAAACGTCAGGAGTTTGACCACCTTCAAGCACAGATAACACAGATGCAGCATACAGAAGAAAAGTGCACACAACTGGACCACCAAGTCAGCATTATGAGTGCACAGCTTGCAGCTCAGCAAGGAGAACTGAGGAACAGGGACGAGGAAAAGACTGAGTTAGCTCAGGCCCTAACTTCCTGTCAGTCAGAACTCGAAAGCCTTCGTGAAAACTCGAAACGGGAGCAGATCACTCTAAACAGTAAGATCAAGGAACACCAGGAGGAGATCAGAAAACTAAAGAGAAAACTTCAGAAAGTGCAGAGTGAGTTTGAAGGGGAGAGAAAAGCTTTAAATGAGGAGATAGAGAAGCTGGAAAGCTTTGGAAAGAAGCAACTTGACCAGGCAGGAAAGATGGGAGAAGAGTTGATGGCACTGAGACAGGAACACAACAGGCTACAGCAAGAGCATCAACTGCAACAGGATTTGAAAAACATTGCTGAAATGGGAGAGAGAACGCTCGCGAACTCACCGACACCAAAGAAACGTCGCACGGTCAGAATAGCCGCCCCTGGCGAAGAGGCAGAGAGGATTGCAAAGGAACAAGAGAACCTGAAACAACAGCTTCGGCAACAGATGTCACGCGGCGCACGCGCGCTGGAGGGAGAGCGGTTTCGTAACCGTGATCAGCTCAACGTCCTACGTGAAAGAGTACGCAATCTAGAAGACTACGTGAGCAATACCTCGGCAGACTCATCATTGGCTGATGTGTCTGGATTTTCCTCATATAATAATTCTGGACTGGGGCATTCTCAGGGACATTAAGGAAAACAAGTTTACAGTTGTTGATATACCACTGGTATGGGGTCTTGAAGGGGGATACCGTATGTCACCCCCTCATGTTTTTCACAATAATTTTGTAGACTATCAAAGAGGCAGAACAAGTGACTGATTTGGTCTCTAATTTGTACGTTTTCAGTATTATTTCTATTTTAACAAGTTTCTACATAATTTCAAAAGTAGTATACATTTAGCTCTTGTCACGGGAAATGATTTTCTAGTTATTTTTCTTCTCTAGAACAGGTTTGTTGCTAGTAGTGTTTGCAGTGAGACATATCCTCGATATCGATAGGTACATTCTGTTGTAATGAAGCCACTTGTTACTTATGATATCAAATTCCTCATTGTTGGCCAAAGTTACTTGTCATCTAAAGTTAAGTATCAATTATACTATGAGGAAGTGTTGTTCTTTATGAATATCCCACCAAAATTGTGTCATATACATGTCGTACATTGTACCCTGTTTGTTACCACATACAGTATTCCAACCTCTTGTGTCATCTAAAATTGAAGTGCCAAAATGTACATGTATAACAGTGACAGTGTTGCCATTACTGACTGTAATAGACGGAGGTTAAGTATCTGTAGCTACGTAGGTAATGTTGGGGCCAAACCATGGTTTGAAGGCCATATAGCTGCTACAGAACTCTGTTTTGAACCCAAATGGCCAAAGCCACTGAATATCATTGTGATTGTGTCAAGGTATATTGAATGTGAAGTGAGTACCATATGTATTTGACAAACCAAGCCAAAGATATTTTCCTACTCTCAACCTTAAGCCACTCTCAAGTCTTGAATATAAGGCAAAGTATTTGTTTCAAGAGATGTTTTGTTTTGTTTTGCATTAATTTTTCAATTCTGAATCATATTTTTGTTGATGTGGTATCACAGAAAATTACCTTAAAATAGAACAAAATGGTTCTTGGCTAGGAATGTGAGTTGCAAAAAATTAGCAACAAATGTATTCTGATAGAATGAATTGAAAGTACATGTTATATGTACATGTGACATATTCTGTTGTCATTTTGGGAGAAACTTTTACAGCCAGATAACGTTAGCGTTAAAATGAGGTATCAATGAAGAATGCCCAGTTCAACAATCACAAGCTATTGCATATCATTGTATTCCATATATTGTAGGTAGAAAATACTTTTGATACTGCATTGAAGCCACATTCACAAACTGTAATAAGCTTGTTGTAACAGACTTGATATTTTACTGATCTGACTTCTTTTCAATTCAAAAAGTTCATGAATTATTTTCTTCAGATGTAGTAAGTAGTATAACCGAAAAGCTAAGGAAGACGTTTGTACATTTTTTGATAATAAATTATATATGTTTTTGTGCAATGTTGTTGTCTTGCCTCTTCTGTTAATCATGGTAGCCTTTGAATTTTTTAAATCTAGATCATTCTCATAGGATCCCCATCATTTTTTAATTTACATGCCACCCACTCAGGCCACACCAATTTAATTTCTTGGTTAACAGACTTTTTTTTAAATTTTAAGCAAAAAAAATCATAAAAGCAGAAGGCTGGGGTGAAAACTTGAACCTGTTCACACTCTGAAACTGTGTGCACAAAAGTACAGACTGAGATTCTGTTTTCGTGTTGATTTAGGAATTTAGCATTTTTTTAAAGAATCTGTTAACCAAGAAATTAAATTGGTGTGGCCTCACTCCATAATTTTCTGTAAAATTCCAAGAAGTTCAATGTGGTGTGACCAAGGAGGTTTTATCTGATTAAAACCGTAATGCTGTGACCCATTCAAAATGTTTTTGCTTGATGGTATTATACTCATAGTAGTGGATTGTCTAATGTCGCGGTAGGCTCCACATTTCACAATGTGTTAACATTACATCATTTACATCGAATACCGTCCAGATACTTAGTAATCCGATCCCTCTACGCTGAATTTAGCAACAATTGACGACAATGACAGAAGACGTTAAACTGGATATTGCGTATATTGCTATTGTGTTGACTTGCAAGTAACAGCCATTCGTTGTCACAATTGACTTTTTTATGCTGAAAATTTTGAGTTGGCCAAACAGAGTGCTGTAGACTTTTAAAGCATCCACCCCTCCCACCGGGGCATATCAATTAATGAAGGAAGTGGCTATTGTCAGGATGATCCTGTCAGCAGTAGAAAAATCAGCACTGTTGACAGGATGATCTTGTTAAAAGTTCAATTTCTTTACTGACAGGATCATCCTGTCAACAGTGCAAATGTTTCCACTGTTGACAGGATCATCCTGTCAATAGCCTAAGGCCTTGCATGTATGTAGTCGGCTGTGGTGTTTGACCAAAGTACATGTAGAATCATAACAAATTTTGCATTGCTATGGTAATAAACAGGTGTTCTAATGATACATGATTCTATACAGCTAATTAAGTAAGTAAGAAATTATTCATAGCCACACACAGAGCCGGTCGGCTACTTTTGCGCCGGCGACTGCAAGTTTCCTCCATTTCCCCATTGGAAGCAAAGTCAGAGATCTGCTGTTTCATCGAGAGTTAAGGTTGTTGTAATCTCCGAAGAGATGTTGGATGCAAGCCACGAGTGAAGACCTCTACTAGTACCTTGCTCTCTTGGACTAGTGCACAACTACTCTAACACTGGTGGCATAGCGGTGCACGCGTGGTTGCCGTTGTCGAACGGCCGGACCCGCCCCGACGCCATCCCTGGCCAGCTACCGAGTCGCCCGGTAGCAAGACCACCAGCTACCCAAGCAATCTCCGTCCATGCAGCGATGCAACATCTACATCTACATTGGGTTCCCCCAAATAACCCCTTCAGGGGTAAAGTAGAGGGGGAGTTGAGGTCCCGGGCTAAGGCGGGCAGGCCTCCAGCCTGGCACGTGCCACGTCGACAGCCAGCCCCGGCTCACCATGCTACCATGCCGTCCGTTTAGCCAGCCTGCTACCGCACCACACTGCCACAGACCCAGCTCGCCCGACGTGTCTCCATGCCGTCCACTTACCGAGCCTGCCAGCCGACCACGCCTGCCATGTGCCCAGCCATCTCTTCTTGCCGTCGCTGAAGCCAGAGCCACCGGCCACGTGTACGAGACACCGTGAGTGCCGTCCTGCAGACCACGCTGCCATCTCCCTATCCCACCGCTGCCACCAGTGTTAGAGTAGTTAATATGTACTAGTCTAAGAGAGCAAGGAAGTATATTGTTGATTGGTATATTAAAGGAGGTTAAAATCAGTAACAAATTTCATACTTATATAGAAGTCTGGACATGACAGGATATTTTACCAGTTACTGGCCATGCTCAATACCCTTCTCAATAAGATCATTCTCGGGGGGACTGCTGGCGTGCTTTGTTTTTCGTGCCAATGTCCAGGTGTACTTGTTATCAGACATGCTGCTTTTGGCTGGGACTGCAACTTGTGTCTGAATACTAAACCCGTTATTCAGGAGCCCCGCGATCAGAGCTGCCACATAGTCGCTCAGATCAATCTCTCCTGAGAGGGTCTGTTGTAGGTCTTCTACTATCTTCTTAGCTTCCTCGGAACTGGTTCCTATGGTGACGTAATCTGAAGCTGGGATGGGGTTAGAGGATGGCCGCGGAGTGTAGTCGGATCTATCTAGTGATGATGACACGGTAATCAAAACAACGTCGTTCTGTTCGGGACGAGACCTGTACTCTTTGAGAGCTTGGATCAGCCCCTGAATTTGGTAGAAATCAGCTTCAATCTCTAGCAGGTGAAGTTCCTTGAAGTCTTTCGGAAGAGCCAGTTTTCTTGTGCGGAGGAAGTTAAGCACGTACCTGAAGAGTGTCCCGTCTCGATCTATGTACTGCTCCTTGACGTAATATTTTCCACTAAACATGGCGCCCAACATGCCAGAATCTGCATCGTTGACAAGAGTAGATTTAGTCGTTTCAAAGATGTGACCACCGACGTTTAGAGTCAATTTATCCGTCATTATACAAAGCAGGTTGAAAATATTTTAGATTAGTGGTTATTCAGAACAACTCTAGCCTGGTCCCAGTCTCTAGGGGTCGGCTTAGTGGTGTTTTACCAGGCCCAGCCAGTTTCTGATGGCCTTTCTACCTCTGGCTGCCACCCTACTTCCGCTACACCCTACTTCCGCTTACACCCTACTTTGCCGCCGACCCAAGGCGGGCGGGGTCACTCACAGTGCCGTAGAGACATCGGGGAGCCACCGAGGGTATGGTTTCCAGGCTAGAACAACTCTGGAATCTTGAGGTACGTTAGTCCGCCAAATATCATCGACTTGTGAAACGTGGCGGGGCGTTGCATATGATTTTTCGCAACCGTTTCGAAAATTCGCAACTATAACGTTAGATTAACGGTTAACAAGCTAGTCTTCTCTCCTGGATTTCACACAATACTCCACTGTTAGTAACGTCAAAAAAGCCACGACCATAGAGTACAAATCGTTCACTAGAGTTCCACGACCTCATACCTTCGCCAAATGATTTTAACCTTTATGACTGACGTATTAGGAGTGTTTCTCATCAATTATAAATCATACCAGTTGATTGTCTTAAAATGTAACAGGTCCAAAGTATGAGCTTAACAAATTATGAGCTTAACAAAGAAGGTTATGCTGATATTTATCATCAATTATGTAAATGAGGCCCTTATTAACATAATTTGATTCAACGATGTTCACATTCACATAACTTCCCGATGCCACAAAAAAGTATTAAATGTATGAAATTGCCGTCATTTGCCAGTGTGGAATAATACAAGGTAGTCATTAAGTATGCAAATTAGGCCCACATTTGCATATTTTCTATCTATTAACAGTCCTATCTTCCTCAGTTACAATTTCAATAGTCATCTCATGGAACAAACCAGATTTTTAAAGTTGCCTCATTAATTATGCAAATTAGAATCTGATTTGCATAATTATCGTCCAATCATACTAAGCATCGCACAAGCTATCCACGTACCAAAAATCATGACCATCCATCAAGGCCATCTTGTTATAGTATTTTCTCAATAATTATGCAAATGAGGTCTTCATTTGCATAGTTCATATCAATTAATATTTCTCTCTTCCTCAGTTACATATGTCACATGTTTCAGAGTCCTATCATGGAATTTGGCGGATGTATAAACTTTCCTCATTAATCATGCAAATTAGATACCGATTTGCATAAGAAGTATCTAATCATGTTCATCATCACTCAAGCTATCTACTTACCAAAAATCATTACAATCCATCAAGCCCTTCTTGAGTTATTCCCTTTCAAAGTCAGACGCAAAACCTGCTCCTTCAGTTCCAAAAAAGCCGCTAGGGGGCCCAAACCCGTACCACTTACTCTCTGTCCAAGGATCTATGTACCACTAAAAAATCAGTTCCAAAGCATGTCTAGAACACGAGATACTAAAACAGGAAGTTCCGCTGCAGTACCGTGAGAAGCCGCTAGGGGGCCCAAAATCTAATCGTTTTCAGGTCTCATCAAAACCTACCAACATACCAAATATCAAAACAATCCATCTAGGCGTTCATTTAGTTATTCTGGTCCACTACAGACAGACAAACAGACAAACGCTACCCTCTGCATAACCTTCTCGGCGAAGGTAAAAATGGGCTTACTAAACCAACCCTGCTGGCCTGGGTGACATCCGCTACAAATCTGCATAAAAAAATTATGAATCATCGCCGCTACGTCACTAATTTTCATACTTCCCATAATGCATCCTCTTTTTTTACCTCTATGAAACGACGTCTTGCGGATATAAAATGAACTGCAGTCACCCCACAAGTGAAAAGCAACATAACTTCCAGGGTTTACTGGGCTATTTATCGCCAGTAATCCCTAATATGAATTATTGAACTTGAAAAGGTACCCAGGTCACGGGTTCCTCACTGGGTACTTATTCAGAACGATTTTTACCATCCGTTCAGCCTTGAAGTAAAACTAGAAGAGACAGAATCATCTTGGTGCAACGACCTTGCGTGCAACCTGTTACACAATAACATAGGTGACCAACGTACTTTTTGTACTGCCTGCGAGAAAGATGTTTAAAGATACTGTCAAAATGTGAACATAAACATATGGTATTCATTATTAGGTCAATTTGAAAGGGCATGTCTACATTTTTTTCATCTCCAAATAATCTTTGAGTCTTTTCATGGGAATCTCCCCCTTCTGTATATCAGGCGAAAAGAAAGAATAAATTTAGGCACCCACATATCAAACTTCGTAAAACCCAATTTCAAAGATGGCAGTGTCGCGGCTTAGACTGGCTTTTCGCATCGGTTTTGCCGCCTTAGGTATTTTTGTAGGTCTGTCTGCGGCTGTCTGCTGGATCCATGTGTTCAAGAGCTACGACACGGGGGCTTTTGGTGGCGTTTCAGGTAAGGATAAGGGCGTAGACGGACGAAAAGTGTGTGTGTGTGCGGGGGGGGGGGTGTTTTCATAATCTACCATGCATTACCTCACAAAGTAAACATTTCAGTACAAGTCACGTTCTAAGTCTCGTGATTATGACAGCGAAATGTTTTAGAAGTGTTATTTACACAGCCTTTTTTTTATTTTGCTAACATATACCAAGGAGGTTATATATTACCTCCTTGCATATGCTAACATAATCAATTCCACCGGGTTACATAATTCCTTCACCTTGAAAAGATAAGTCCAAACGGATCTCCAACCCAACGGCCCCCAGTATAATGCACTCCTGTATATCTAAACTGTGCATATCTGAGGGATGCTGCACGAGAGTCTCTCAAACCAGCTGTTTTTCAAAGTGGCGGATTTATGTAACCTGGCGGATTAATGTTAATGTAGGTTAGGTCATGACAAAATAACGAGAAAAAAAACAACTTTGAACAGAATCTACAAGTTGAAGATTATTATGTTATTGATAGCAGTTTCTCCTGCACGTTTCGATCTATGTAATAGTTACTTACATGTACACACGCATACAGATTCAATACATGTATGTGTCAGTTTGTGCACTTCAAGTTTGTAACATAACTAACATTGAAACAGAACAGTTTCGTTTTCAATGAGAGACAAATATACATTTTCAGCTGTTGTATACTCCCTTTGTAGTATTTGCAAAAGCGTAAAAGATTTTTAAAGTATACTACCGCTGATTTTTCTTGTAACATTGTGATGTTGGGGACTTTCAGGTCTCACTGCTACCGTGGCCCTGATCGTCCACATCCTCTATGCCCGTGACCAATGGCAGGCCTCGTATGGCTGGCTGCGTGGGTTGATGCTGTCCGGCTGTTTCGTTCAGCTGGCAGGAGTCTGTGGATTCGTCACCTACCTGGTGTTGGGGATCACCAACCACCAAGGTATTAAAGGGTCTAGTGGGTAGAGTGCTCAATTTGGATTGGGGGGGTCGAAGGGTCATACCAAAGACAAATGATATGTGCTTAGAAGTTAAGAGTATGGTAGTTGAACACACACCACTACCAGTGGACTAGCCCTGCTCAGTGTAGTGATAGTACAACAGTTGCCCTAAGGCTATAGAAATGGAGATGGCCACTGCCCTATAAACCAAATTTTGTGGGAAGGATTTAAGTACTGTAACTTTATATTCACTGTAGCAAAGGTGCAACGAAAATGGACATTTTGACTGAACTTTAACTTCACGATGGCAGCAAGTAATTTACAGAACAGAGAAGGAAGCATAAATAGTTACAACAGGTTTTTCATGGTGATGATAAGTTCACCATACAGAGGTGACCGTGAAAACAACGAACATAAAGTTACAGTGAAAAAAAAGAAGGATTACAGAACATTGTATGATGTATGATGCCAAAACAACGGAGTGACATTGCAAAACTGCAAAAATGACTTACAGTACTTTTTTGCTTTCTTTCTCCCAGCCCTGAAGCCTGACAGTTACTACCTGACCTGTGTGTGGTGCTTCTTGACTTGGAAGTGGGGCTTCCTGCTCTTCTTTTACTCCCGCATGTACAGGCGAGAGTTCGACCCGACATACCAGCGTATGATGGAACCAGGAGACGTCAAGGTGTAGTAGGGCTGAGTAGTACCGTAACGAAACATCAGGTACAGTGATCAGGAACAGTTGTGTAGTACTTGTAACAATTCAGTTAACCTTTAGCACACTGTAAATTCAGTAGCCGTTTGGCACCCAATTCACTATGGGTTAAAGAGTTAGGCAGCAGGGAGAAGGTTAAGTATTCTGTGGTCTTCCATGCATGATGACAGAAAAATTAACAGAATTTTTAACTAGAATTTTGGCATTTCATGCAAAGAATTTGTGCCAGGGAAAGGATCTGAAATCAAAGGAATTGATTGCAACGCACATCCAACATTGTTGTCATTTTGCAGTGCTAATTTTTCATCTATGTGTTAGGAATTGCACATTTTTCTGAAAAAGGTATGTGTATATACTTCAAATTAATTCTAGTATTAGGTAAAGTTGGTGTACATGACATTAGGTATTTTGGACCTGCACCTAAAGGATTTTGCAGTATGGAACTGGTGCCATGTACATGTAGCTTTGTTTGGACCTAAGTATCAGTATGATGGCAAGTACATTAATGTAAATCTTTGAATGATAACTGAACAGATGATATATAGTACATGTATCATTAATTTGTGTAGTTGCAGTATATTTTTCTCCATAAGCAATTTACATGTGAACTTGTTTCTTTTACTTAAGATATGGACTAAAACATGGGCTTGTTTGGACCTTAAGGCTTAAGAATAAGATGTACAGGATGTTGCTTTGATGAGGTTTGCAGTAATGTGAAGTGAAGTCTGTTTGACTCAGATTGTCTCCAACATTAGGTAATGAGAAAACTAACGATCATAACGGAAATTTGGATTGTTCAAGTTATTATCAAGACTCATTTTCAGTATAGAAAAATAAGTAATCAGAAAAGACTATTGGAAAGTCATTTCTGTATAAAAACAAAATATTGTTAGTTGTTGTTTCAAGAAAATATGTGCAAATCAAATACTTCTGTATTTTCCAACAAATTCATGTCAATGGATACATGTAGCAGTATCTTGAATTAATGTATAAAAAATCATGGAACATTTCAAATATTTTTCATTGGTCTTTTTTAAGATAAAATTCAAGAAATCTAGCCATGTTCACATGAGACTAAAATCCTCTGAATGATTGTAAATGTAATGAAATATAGCAAATAATGTTATATGCATACAATGTAGTTATGTAGTATATATTGTAAAAGCAAAAAATATCAATATTACAGATCAATATATAATCCTATGATTAGAACTCATAGTGTTTAGTTATTGAAAAAATTGGCTGGAATATGAATAAAATTAAGCTATTTTGGTCAAATCTGCATGGACGTGGAATTCATTTTTGTGTCAGATGTGTGAAAAATAAGACTGACAGGGTTGTAATGTTATTTATTTTAGTTCCATTCCAAGGACTAAACAGTTACAGAATATTTCCAACTGCCTATTGCCTCATTCCTTTTATATGACAACTATACCATCAAATTAAGGCATATAAACTACAACAGCTGTTACTCAAATACACAGATAACCATCTTTGTCTTAGACTAATCATGTTATCATTATAGTTATTATCATTATTATTGACCTTCCAATTTCTATGGGCCAGCTGGTTGTTTCCCAGACAAGCATTCCTCTCCAGAAGCGGGTATTATTTTCTGATTATATTTTTCGGGATACAAAAGCACCCGACTTTTGGCTTAATTACCTCAGCTGTATTTTTTTATTATAATCCTTTTCTAAATCCATGATGATGTATACCCCCATACGGACCTGCTTCTATGTACTTGCATGATGGCCAACTTCGGTCACAATTTCTCGCTGACGATAGACGCGATAAGCTTAACAAATGTAGTCTAGGGACTATCACACATTCAGGAAGGTACACAACAAGTTTGAAGACGTCTGGGGATACAGACATTTTGATACGTTTGTAAGAAATATTGAACTCTGGCATTGTTGGAAGGGTCCACCTGGGAATTCAAGAACTTGATCACTATGATGTTGGCCCTACGTTCAGGCTTCAACTTATGGTAAATTTGACAAAACAAAGTGGATTCAACCATAACGATTTAGTCCCTGATGAATTATAATGCCCACTTCTGGAGTGGAATGCTCTTTTAAACTTGTTTGAACAAGTCTCTCGAAGTGCATGTATTATATAAAAGGGGAAATGTTAGCAGGAATTTAACTTTGCGGTAGTGAAAAAAGGGAATGCAGTGGTTTTAAGTTTGTGGATAAAACAGGGCAGAGCTAGGACAGAACAAAAGTGTTCGCGGTTGTTTCTGCAGTGTTTTTAAGTTTTGCAGAAGAAGAGGTTGCTACAAAAACAGTCAACATTTCCCCTTTTGCAGTACTCTCATCTCCCAAATAAACGTACCGGTACGTTTATTTTTTTCAGCCTCAAAATCCACCCAGTACGTTCTTATTTTGGACGGTACGTTTATTGATTTTTCAAAAATTGTGGCTTACTAGTAGTAGATAGACTAAAGCACAGCATAGCTAAATATTTAGAGAATTCTTATTTCTGTCTATAGATGTAACTATATGATAATACTAAATCTTCAGCTCCTAGATCTAAATACATTGTGTGAGTATACATGCTCCCATTGTAAAGTTTAATGCATGCAGTAGTCACCCCGACCAATCGATTGCTTTGAAACTTAGACGCGAATCAGCCATGACCCAACACATTGCTTCCTAGTTCGACTAAATCTGGCAAAATAAACTTGCCATTAAGATGCTGGAAGGTGTCAGCTTTTAAAAGATGTTTTCAGATTGACAATTTTGGCACTTTGGAAATGATAAAAGCTGACCGTGATTTAACGTTTAAAGAAAAGTAGTAGAAATATTTGTTGGGTAATGGTTGATTCGATTCTGAGTTTCAAAGCCATCAATTGGTAAGGGTGAGTACTGAAGTATTAACTATTGACCAAGTCTAGTCAAAACTTTGAGATAAACAACTGTCAAAAAAATCTTGAAGGACCACCCCACTGTTGTTTTTGATTTATCTGCGCACGTGTGTCACTTGATTCTTGAAATATCTGACCCTGCCCTCTATATCCTTTAAAAAAGTTTGCCTAGGTGTGTTTGCAGAATAGAACAGCCATTGAAGTACGTATTAGGGGCTGGTCCAAACATGCAACAAAATAAGACTGTAACCTTGTTTAGAGGACCACACCCAGAAAAGGTTCACTAACACAACACTAGCAGCACTACCCTAGCTCAAAAAATGCATTATGGTGTAATTTCTTTCCTTTTAATAAAATTTCTTATGACTCTTATAAAATGTTCTCGACCATTTAAAAAACAATGAAAAACAAGCTGGCGGATCCTTCAAAAGGCAAGGAAGTTTATGAAACAGCAGGAATGAATAAATATGATGCAAGCTAGACAATGAATACATTAGGCTAGTTTTTGCAAGGATCGTTCGGCGAAAACAGCGCTAGCAACAGCCAACATGGCCAAGGCAGCCAGGATTTTGAAGATGGGGTATCTCGAGATGAAGCTACCACAGAAAAAGGCAAGTACTTTTTAAATTTTCCTTCACAAATAGTGGTGTTTCTAACTCTAAGCTTCTGCTTTTTCTGTTTCAAAATGATCTGTGAAACGAATAGGGCTGTGGCACTAAAGCAATGCCATCGTGAGGTTAAGTGCTAGAATTAACAGACGGTACCCAGGATTTTTTCACAGACATTCTGATTTGAAATCCAAGCTCCTTTTTTTAAAAAGAAACAAAAGTGCTAACACTACCTAACATTGAAGTGGGTTAAATACAAACTTTTTCCTACAATCTTATCATAGACCACTTAGCCATTTCATTATGATGTTACAAAAACACTACATGTATGAATGATATTTCAGAGCTGCCATAGCCCACTGCTGAATTCTTAAATGTTTTCAGTGAAATGTTCTTGAATTCTGCGGTACATAAAATGAAGACCCATACAGCCACTAGTATATGATATTCCACATTTTGACATTTCTAGACAATGCCTAAGCAAATTTCTTTGCTCCAATATTTTTTTATTTTCCTGCCAGACCCTAGGAATGGTTTCCTTAATAAATAAATGGAAGTGTTATTTTTGCGATATCAGGGCACTTGGCAGTTGAAGTGGTGTATCTTCTGCATCCTTGATGACAACTCGACCTCCTTCCTTGACTACTTCTCCAATGAGGAGTCCTTTCGCAAGGGGGGAAAAGTCGCTAGCATTCGCCTGGACGCCAAAGACAAGCTCTCCGTGTAAGTATTTCTTTCACTTCAGCCTTCTGCCTTATTTGAATCACTGTTTTTTATGATGATGAGATATTCTCTCAAAATTAGATAATAAAAGGTAGTCCTTTACCTTCCAAATGGTAATGGCCAAATACAATATTTTAGCATTTTTCCCTTTTCATTGTTTAGTGGTGTCTCATGTTCAGCTTATTTTTAGATAAGCTAATTTGATATCTAAAAAGCAAATGCATTGAAAGCTTGATTGGACTGGCAGCTTTGTCAGGTGATACAACGAAAGGCTGAATTTGGTGATAGAAATTGCCATGAATATGTATACATCTGGGCACATGTGCACAGGCCATATTGTGTCTGGGTGGTTTCCTTTGTTCTGTCCTTGGTACTGAACACAACGCCCAATGGTAGTAAGATCGGCAGACGTTGTATTTTTCTTTGGTTCCATTGTCAGCTTAAATGATGTTGGGGTTTAAAATTTGCCTTTCAAGGTTAAACAACTAACAAACGCCCATATTTAGACAATTGCTTGCCAAGGAAAACACATGGAAAATGATTATACATAATTGTGAAGTCAAACCAACATGAGGGATACATGTCACAGACAAATTTGCCCCCCTCCCCTTCAGAACCTCTTTTTGATGGTTACACCCGTATTCCAATACCCCCTAACCCTAGCATAAGGACATGTAGGGGTGTTTTAACATACGGCTGTCCCCTTTCTGATTCAAGGCCAAGTGAATGTCATTTGCTGAATGAGACATCAACTGCTTGAACAATTCCCTTCTGTAATACATGTACTTGGTTAAAGATAGGGTAAACAGCTATGCTCCAAGCAGAGGAGGGGTTCCGGCAGGTTTTTGACGTGTTTTTAGGCGTTTTTGTCTGACTTTCTACTTTGCCATTTTTTTTTTTGTATAGCCTATACAACAAAAAAATTACAAAGTAGAAAGCCCGACGAAAACGCCTAAAAACACGTCAACAACCTGCCGGAGCCCCTCCTCTGCTTGGAGAGTAGTAAACAGCAACGTCACTGTATATTACATCAAGGAGGTCTTGATAAAACCTCCTTGATTAAGTTGATAGAAAGTATGGTGTCAAATACCCTTTGTTTATATATAATTACTGTAAATGCAGAAATGTTTGTGGGGATTTACTTTCGCGGTAGGGAGAAAATGGAGTGTTTGCGGTGGTTTTGAGTTTGCGTTTAAAACAATAGTAGCACTACAGTCAGACAATGGAACGGCTCTTCGCAGTGGTTTTAAGTTCGCACAGAGAGTTCACTGCAAAAAACGTGAACATAAGACCACCGCGAACATTTCTGTACACTGTTATATCTTAGTACAGCACCATTACGAAGAATACGGGTTAAAGGCAATGCATATTCTTACTTTTTGCCCTGAAGGACAATGGACCAGAAGATGAAACAGAACTGCCTGATGGTGGACAATGACAAGGGCCCGTTTGGTTTCTACCACAAGGACCCCATGCAGATGGCCCAATGGCAGAAGGTGTTTCTTTTCTGTCTGACTCCAGGTAAGGACTTGGCCAATCAGAGAGGCCGTATCATATCTGAAACAAATGAAAGAATCAGGAAGGACTGTAGAGGGCAGATGTAAACTTGTTACTGCAAAGCTTTGCTCAGATTTAACGGATTACACTCTACAGACTTGGTTGTTGATGTTTATTATTGTAAATAATGATTTCAGGGTAATTTGGGCAGACAAAAATACACAATACTATGGTGATAGACAAAGTTATTTTGGCAGTCATGAGTTCAACAATATGATGATTGCATTTGCACATCCATAAGAGGTACACAAATTTCTTGCCAGTCTTGTGACATTTTGCATAGTTATGCTCTGCAAAAGTGCACTTTGTCTCTTCAGAGGGAAAGAACCACACAATTAAAAATAAAACGACTCACAGTACTAGTATCATTTTGTCCTTGACAACTTTTAATAAAAGAATTAAGATACAATTCTTGCCAGTCAAATTTCCAATGAACAGTATTGATGCAGGGCTCGAAATATTGGGTGCATGTGCACCTTTGTGCACCCAAAATTGGAGCTGTGCACCTAATTTTTGACTCTGGGTGCACCAGTGCACCTAGATATTTTTGTACTAGTAAGCTATAGAGAAGAGGTAAAACTGTACACTAGAATACAAAATATTCTTGAAATCTAAGTATCAGAAAAAGCAATATAACCTTAGTTTGCTATATGTTGTTTGATGCAATAATTATTTTGATTTTGAAGATAGCCATGCAATTTAAGATTGAAGTTCTTCAAAGAGGCAGTTAAGGGTTTGTAAATATATTTTGCTGACATTCTACTTTATTTCATGTTGTGCACCCAAAATGCTTTCTGTGCACCTAAATGTTGATGTTAGGTACACCGTGAACCTTCCAGAGATATGTTTTCAAGCCCTGTGATGCAGTTGATAAATGACTTATCTACAGTATAAGTTTCATGTATTGTGTATCATTGTCCAATAACGTTGTTCAATCATTACCACTTGTAGGAGAAGGGGTGGACATGTCCCAGTTGCAGATGAGTGCAGGTCCAGGCACTCCGCTGCCTCCTCTACCCCCAACAGAAGACAGCGACGGTCCTCCCCCAGTTCCACCCATCCCCCCAGGCCATCCAATGAACGCCCCCAGGCTCCCTGGCGCTCCCTCCCCACCCCCCTACCCTGGGGGCCAGCCCCTTCCCCCTGCTCTTTCTGGGATGCCCCTTCCTCCTCTCCCTACTTTGTCCATGAGTGGACCTCCCCTACCACCACTGCCCACCTCGGAGCATAACTATGAAGAAGGCGTCCTGTGTGAGTAGTAGGCTTCTTTTACCACTTCTTTACTTCTTCACTTGTCAGCTGTTACAGCAGTATAGAGTGTTTTCATGTGACATCATTTGCCGCCCTGTTGGTTTACATTTCCGTGAAGCGTTGTCTGACCCTCAAAAGTTCAAGATTGCCAAAACCTCTCAAATATGCACTGTTACATGGCAACAACTCAAAGAAGAGAATAATAGTAAAACCATAAGAATACTAAAATCTTGCCAATGAAACACAAATATGCTGTGTTGTCTCATTAGCTATGACCCATTGAAATGCAAGTAGGGACTCCTTTACAATGGTACAGTAGTCAGCACCTGCCTACTTTATTGATTATGTAGGGAGTAAAGACACTTTGAAAAATCTTTTTCAAGTTTTCTGCTAATAATGAACTGATTTTCTCGTCACATAAATGAACTACAGTCCAACCTGCCCAAGAAGACCACTCGTGGAACCGATAAAATCAGGTGGTCACTATAGACAGGATTCTTAATGCTTCTGTCAATGGGGAAAATCTTCTAAGGGACCACTAAAAAGTGGTCACATTGGCCAGGTGGTCCTTATGTAGAGGTGGTCACTTGTACAGGTTTGACTGTACATGTAATTGCGTCCTAATCTAATGTTCTAATTTCATATCATTCATATCCACTCATGTAGCAAAGACCAATGAGTATGAATGAAATAAATACGTTGTTTTCTCCTGTATACCCTACAGCTGCCATGTTCAAAGTGGCTGTTGAGGAGACCATTGACTCCAGGCGTCTGGGGCTCATCGGAGATTACTTCTTAGTCATCTCCCCTGAGGAGATCGTTGTGATGGAGCGAAAGCACGTCAAGGAAGGAAAAGTAGAGGAGAAGGAAGTATGTATGAATGTGTTTTTTGTTGTTTTTTTGTTTGTCCCATCCTACTTCTAAGACTCTGCCGTGCTTATATGGAAATTTGACTTATGGTAAACAAGACGATGATATCATATGATCACTTGTGTAATAACCTTAAGTAAGGCAAGCAGCACTCTTTTGTCCAGCTACATTTTGGCAGCTACTTTGCATATTTAAAGTCACTCTCATCTAGTGTAGAGGTAGCAGTTACAAAATACAATTTATCCTTATCATATTTTTGGCCTCTATCAATAAGTAGTTTTCTGTTTTTGCAACAGTAACTTTACATTTTGTAGGCTTTTCTGTAGTGAGCCTTGAAATGTCTTTTGTTTTCTTTGCTGTTAGGTTTTGACGTGGAAGCTGACCACCCTGCGTCGTTTCTTCATGACGGTCATCCCAGGAGAGAAAAGTGACCAACTGCTGTCCATTGAATCTGGCAGGTAGGATTATAGAATGCTGGTTACCATCGTCCACTAGTAACCGCTGTCTCAATCATTTGCTCGCTAGCCTGGGTACCATTCACCATAGTAACCTCTGTCTCAATCGTTTTGCTTGTTAAGGCCACACCAATTTAATTTCTTGGTTAACGGAATTTTTAAAAAAATGCTGGCTTGCAAAATCAACATGAAAACAGAATCTCAGAGGAAAGTTTGTTCTTTGGTGCACACATTTTCAGGGTGTGAATAGGGTCAGGTGCAAGTTTTCACCCAAGCCTTCTGTTTTAATGATGTCCTCGTGCTGAAATTTAGGGGGAAAAAATCTGTTAACCAAGAAATTAAATTGATGTGGCCTAATCCGTGTTTAGCAAGCGAAACGACTGAGCCAGCGATTTTTACGGAGGATGGCACCCAGGCTATGATTATAGAGCTTGATGGAATGAATTGTAGAGAACTTCACTCACAGATGGAGAACAGGGCTGAGTGGAGAAGAAGAACCCATTGTTCCCCGTGTTGACATCGAAAAAGATGTCCCGTTCAAGTTAGAGAATTAGTTATCATTTAAAACATACATGTATCATTCCACAAGATTTCCAATGTTATTTTTTTTTATTTTGTTGTCCCCATTTAACGAGACCTGAAGACCATTTCAAGGTTACTGGTTATATGAACAGGATTGAAACAGCATCCCTTTTTTCCTAAGTCAGAACCAGCAATTAGTTAGAAACATCATGATCTATATCAAGCTTGAGAGTTAGGCCTGGCAGACCCAATAGGAGAAGCAGGAGTTACAAAGGCTGCTCAGGAACATCCCTCAATACCATTTTTGTGGGCAATTTGTGCAAACTTGACTGTCCCAAGGGCACAACATCTGATGAGGGCTTTAAACCAAGGACCCCTTGCTTTTGGGCCAAATACCCTAACCATTGCACCACACCATGCCGTATCTTCTTTTTTCCAGGCGCTCCAGCACAGGTCCGGGAGTCTTTCAGTTCTTCACAGCCGAAGGCGATGAGCTCTACTCCTGCATCCGTCAATGTGCCATCAAAGGCCTGGAGATGATCAAGGCAAGGAAGGCTGCTGTAGGTGGCCCACGTGAGGCAGGACCACCACCACATCAGCCGAGGCCACCTGGGCAAGGACAGCCGGGGCCACCTGTCCCCAGGCAGCCCGGGCCACCTGGCCATAGACAGCCCGGGCCACCCGGGCCAAGGCAGACTAGGCCACCTGGGCCAAGGCAGGCTGGGCCACCTGGGCCAAGGCAGGCAGGGCCACCTGGCCCACGACAGCCTGGCCCACCTGGCCCACGTCAGCCTAGGCCACCTGGCCCACGACAGCCTGGCCCCCCTGGGCCAAACCAGGCTGACCCAGGGAAGGCCCAAGCCCCACAGACTGCTCCAGGACCTCCCACCAGCCCACGAGGCCCCGCCCCTAACAACAACAACCAGCTGCAAGCAAACGCCAACGCTGCCAACCAGAAGGCAGCAGCCAAGCAGGGCCAGCAAGCTGCAAAAGCAGAGGAGGAAACCTCGCCGCCTAAGGGGCCAGACAGGGCAGAGGAACTCAAAACAAAAGGAGTTATCATCGACGATGGGATGAACCCCGTATATGGACAAGGTAATGCTCATATTTCTGTTCCATATCAAACCATGCCATGTCAAAGTAATAGCGCATTATTTGGCCTAGGATGAAAGTTTGTATTATTTTGTTCTCTCACTCAATTTCTCTCTGTAATTCAATGGCTTGAACCCTTTTCAACTCTCACAAAGATACAACAGGTACAAAAGGCGAAAGTTCTGTTACAGTACTGTGGATAGCCACCAGGGAGTCAAAAGCCTAACCACATACAAACTTTTCTGAAAATATATCCATCCATGGGCCACCCCAAACAATCAAACAAATGCTGTTAAACCAGACACAAACACTGTTACGCTGTTACCGAAAACATAACCTTCTTGTAGAAGGTAATTACCACAACCCATGTCCAGGACATACAGTCATGTATCTGCTACAGTTTGGAAGAGATTTGTAATAATATACCTCCTTGGAATAACAAATTAAAAATTTAAAAAAATTCTGTCTTGCAGGTTTGGCTCCACTACCCCCAGAGGATGAAGAGGATCAGAGCAGTGAGTTGAACATTTTACTGTTTCAGTTAGAGTGTGGGGGACTGTTCATAATTGCAGGAAAACTAAATGTAATGAACAGTAACTGTTGTACTTCTAGCAATTGTCCTGCCACCATTTTATGGACTTGAATATTGCATGCTTGCATCTTGTTTTATGCATGCTTACCATCCTCTCAAGCCAGGCCCACCGCTTGACAATGTTTATGTCAATCAACGACCCTACTGTAATGGCCTGTGATCTGTCCTTCTCCCTGCATTATCACTGACCATCATCAGCCAATCAGACACTCCCCTCCTGTTGTTGGAGGGAAGGTTACCAGCCAATCACATTGCCTCTTGACTATAGGCAGCGATGTGATTGGCTGGAAACTGTCCCTCCAGGGAGTACCTGATTGGCTGATGCTGGAAAGTGCTAATGCAATGAAAAGCACGGATGGTAGGCCATTTTGCCAGGGCTGTTGCTTGAGACATACAAGTGGCAGTCCTGACATGGGAAAATGCTTCTTGTATGCTGTGCCCTGCGTGTGTCTGCCTATTGTGATGGGGTGGGGGTGTATTGGGGGGATCCGACAATTCTCAAAACAGTGATTGGTTTCATCAGGTTGGTAAGTCACTAAATAAAAAGACTCTTTGTACGCAACCAAGTGATTTATCCAACCAGTGAACCAGTATTCAACCATATTGAACCAGTCAGAATTACTCTGGGGAAGGTGACAGATGGTCACTGAAACGTTGGTTGAGTAAATCCTTTGTTGTGTACAAATAGTCTATTTTATTCAATTCTCAAAACACTTTGCAATAACAGTCCCTTCTCGTATCAACTTCATAGCCATACTGTAATCATCACAGTTGGAAGTCGTGACGACCTGGTTTGATTTTTAGGTAATTGTAGCCTTGAGGATAGCATCACTGAAGGAAGCACTGTTACTAGCAGGATATCCAGTGCATAGACCGTACTCACAAATCCCTTCTCAGGGAGGTTAGTGAATCTGTTGGATGTTGCCATTTTTCTTCAGCTGCTGTTTTGTAGCTTGCTTACGCTAAGTGTTTCACTGTAACATTACTTTATTGTCTTTTCTACCTGTGTATAAATAGGCTGATGATGCCAGTAGCTTACTCGCATAGTAAAAAAAAAATGTCCGCATCTGCGTAAAACGTTAGAGATATTTCCTGTCTGAAATAGATGTTTGCATATTAAACTAAACTCGTCTTGTTTTCTGTATAGCAGGAAATGAAGAGAGTTTCATAGGTATACCTTATGATTTAGACAATCTTTCCTTTATTTTTTGTTTGTATTTTTTGCCCATTGTTGGTCCTTTAATTTGACTTTTGAATTCCTAAGCACAGTTTACGTTTTAATATCCATATCCTTTTTCTACCCACCCACTTCCTTTAGGGAAAGAAAACTAAAAGACAACGTAAGTAATTCCTAGTGTAGTGAATATATTAACTGTGTTCCAACACAACAAACGTCTCTAGATTTCCGGCTGTCTATATTGAAACCTGTCTATCTAATACTGACAGTATCTTAATCTTCACAGAATTTGAGAAAAAGCCAAGTTGAACCTCTAGTACATTTTGTCATAGGTTATATCTTTCAAATCCTTTTGACAGAAACGTTTCAGTTTCAATCATTTTTGTTAAGTTGAGGTAAGGATAACCCACTAGCCTTTATAACGTTTGAATATTCAAGCATTTAGGACCTGGGCCCTTACAAACACTAATGTCAGCAATTGGTCAAAAGCATAACCAGGAAGTTTTTACTACCCTGTCTCTGTTGAGTGAATTCTGGTATGTCCTGATGTGAAGATCCTTCTTTGCCCCTATTACAAAGAAGTCATGTTCTGTACTCATGATTAGTAAATGGAATGTGTTCAGATCAAAGAAACAGTGTGGACTGTTAGAGTGGTACAATTTAAACATTACTACATTGTGTGTACTGGACAAATTACGATAAAAATCGGACGTTTCGGGCATCCATCCGACTGCCCTTTTTCAACGAGTGTGGACTGTTGATTCAATGTTGATATGTTGTGAAACCTCTGATGACGGGTTTACGGAAAAAAAACGGGGCTGTCTACCAAGTCACTCTACCTGGCGGCTACCAGGTGTCTTTCTGGGCCCCAAGAGTGTGCACAGGGGTTGGGGCTCTAAAGGAATTTGCTGGAAACATGTGTTTATTTGCGGCTACTTGAGGAAAACTGGGCTGATGGCAATCTACTCTCTCATGATCAGTCTAAACTCATTAGTTGTCTCTGTCAAATTTTAAGTTCTACTTCTCTGATGATATTATGAGCTCTGTTGTGTCCCTGAAACCTAGAGACTGGTTTGTTGTGTTGGAACCCGGTTAAGCTATTTACTATGGTAATCACCAGCACAGATGAGCAGCTCATCAATCCATTCCAATTCCTTTAATAGTAAAGAAAAGCTGGCCACTTTTACATAAGATGGTAGTAAGTGTACCAATGCCCAGTGTTGTACTTCACTAGAATAGTGGAAATTCATCTTTACCAATTTTGTCCTTGAGAGCTAGCTATACAAGAATTATTGCAACAGGTTTTATAATATTAATCACAAATGAAACTCTGACCGCCCAGACAAAGCCAAGACTGACCACATCAAGCCCCCGATGGGCCATACCCGCAACGCCAGCAACATCAGCAACCTCAGCTTCGACCTTGACCCTGAGTTCGTGGCCAAGGCCAACCTGGTGACTGCCAACTGTAAGACTGAAGAGGACCTGGACGGTTTGGAGCAGGAGTTTGACCTCATGAAGCTGCTACAGTCCAGCGTGACCACCATTGAGAAAGATTGCTACCAGGGCTCAAAATAGCCACCTGCAGTAGAGCGTTTTCACGTGGCATCATCGCTGTTATTGCAGCCACATCGGTGTCCCGTTTTGCATTTCAGTGAATCATAGCTCAAGCATTTCATGACCATTTCCAAAATCATATTCAGTTGCTTGAGTACTGCAAATGCAGAAATGTTTGCTGTGGTTTTATGTTCGCGGCTTTTTGCTGAACTCTTCAGCGCAAACTTAAAACCACTGTGAACACTCCATTTTCTCCCTACCATGAAATAAAAACCATGCGAACTTAAAAGCATTTACAGTAACTTGCTATCTTATTACCTGGATGTCTAACCTTCATTGATGTCTCAAGAAGTTTTGTGTCTTTATTATCTTTACACATCACAACCCATCACATGCAGGGGGATTATCATAGCTTGTTACATTTCTTAAAAATCAAACAACAATTATGAACAAAGGCACAAGAAAACTACTAACAATGCATTCATAAGGCAAGGAAATTTGGACATTAAAAGATCGTCAAGATCTGACCCTCTCAAATATAGCCACTATCAAATGCCTACAGCTCGAAGAGGAGAATACCAAAGGAGTACCTTAAAAACATCACACAAAAATGTTGTGTACACTTGAGCTATGATCCATGAAAAATGCAATCATTGCCAGCACCTGCCTGCTACATCGATATGGAAAGTGAGTGAAAACGCTGTATTTGCAAAGAGAAATCCAAGTCAAAGCCTTTATTTTCTTTACGCAGCCCAAAAAAATTAGAGGCTCAGTTCAATGTGTCACATGTACTGTAGCAGCAAGGTAAAGCCAGCATGGTTTAGCAGCTTGCAGAGATTTGCATTTGATTTCCTTTAAAACACAATTTGATGAGATGAAGCTTTAAGCACAATCACGTTAAGTACTTTCTTTAGAGTTACAAAACTGAGTTTGGCGATGATGTTGGATTCATCAGTCAGAAAAGGTTCTGGAGAGTTTTGTTATAGTAGTAAAGGGACAATGGCTTTGCGTTAAGATTTTCTCTAAATTTTCTGACAATTTTTTGTAACAGAAAAATGGATGTTGAGTCCTGGCTTTGTCATTGTGTTTGTAATTATTGGCCTATGGCTTTAATCACTGGCATGTTAAAGAATGGTGAAAAAGATCCTCAATCAAAGGAAACTGTTTTACTCTTGGTTATCTGGCAAAAAAATGGAAAGTTACTGTCTGTGGCATCCTTTAATTGACAGTACACTAAAATCAAAGTGAATTGCACTTAAATTTACCATTCACTCTACCAGGCAGTGTGTCTGACTTTGTGCCAGTCCTGTATTTGTTGGCCTTTGTGGTGTGGTTTGGATATGTTGCGTTATATATAATGTAGAGCTTAAGATGGTAGCTTTGTGTACATCAAAGAAGTTACAAATTTCTTCTGCCCAGCTTGGGCATGCAAGTTTGTAGCAGTGTCATGTGAGGATTCAGATTTGTGAACTTTGTCGTAAGAGACAAATATGTTAATTGCCATTTTTCTCAATAGAGAGTGATAGAAAATTCAGGCTCCATACAGTATTGCCAGCCACCATAACGTTGATTCAGTTGACCAATGATATCTGTTACTGCTATGGTCTGCAATGCCATACAGAACATCTTCAAACAATGTTCAGCACATAAGATAATTAGCCTGCTATCTAAACCTATTATGGCTGCTCATTCTCTTTTGTCCTCCTTGGTCAAGGTTGCATCAGATTAACGGCCGTTGCATAACTCTTTGGACACAACGAAATGAACCTATATACACGATATCAACCTTAAATACGCGAACACGACCTTAAACACTTACGCTCTGCAGATGTGCTGGCTGCATCCACCATTTTTCTGTTCGTATGACTTGGCCATACTCTCCAAGCAGAGGATGGGTTCTGGCATGTTTTTAATGTGTTTTTAGGTGTTTTTGTCGGGCTTTCTACTTTGTCATTTTTTTTTGTCCAACCAACCAAAAACCATGACAAAGTAGAAAGCCCGACAAAAACGCCTAAAAACGCGTCAAAAACCTGCCGGACCCACTCCTCTGCTTGGAGAGTAACTTGGCCATGCATTTAGAAATTTCAGTTATATGTTACATTATTTACGTGTAAAAACGTTCAATTCAAGTAATAATCTTACCATAATACAGGTCATAGTGCTGTTCAGTGCTGTGTAAATATGGTGTGAGAAACCATCAACAAAAAACAGATTTGACATTCTATGTATGATATCATTATCTTGGTATGTGTGATAGAAGCATGATAAATCAATATCTGGTCAACTGGAAGTTTGATGTAAAACTGTGTAGTAATGATATGTGGATGCTGTAGTAGATTGAGTAGTACATACTGTAATGTGCTTAAAGTTGATCTTTTAGCTTCAGTTTTGTCATGAAATCAATAAAGATTTATACATGTCATGTACAAGTGCTTTACCACCAATTGTGCTTACTACCTACAGAATACAAGTTCAACATTACTATCAATTCTTGCTGTCCGATCAGCGCAACAGAACACAGCTCTCTGAGCCTCTCACAATTCCTCTCCACATTCGTCGACTCAGGACCACTGTATTTTTTACCTTCCAGTGTTCCCTTTGCTGTTAGCACCTGGTAAAGCACCGAACGTGATATTTCGGGCACTGACGTTAGCTAAGTTTCGATCAGCGGGGCTTCCCAGAAAGTCTTTGCTGGGTGCCCTCTGAACCCATCCATGGAAACCACCGATCTAAGTGAACCTTCGTCGCGGGCAGGTACTATATACCGTAGTGCCAGTGTTCTATGTAGCCTCCTTTCTTCTTTGCCGTCCCTGCCGCAGACATTTCTTTTCCAACTATGCACGGTTTTCTGGTACTGCTACAGGGCTCGATCTCTGATAGTATAATGTCAAGATCTGATGGCCATCAGAGCAAAAATATCAGAACACGGCATACAAGAGATTTAATAGAGAAAACACTATGCCCGGGGTCTAGATCTGCAAGAGGCTAAATGACAGGCGTGACAACGCTTGTAATGATAAATTTCAAGTTACATAGCTCATAGATATGATTTAAGAACAATGGTGATTGAATTTTGGGATTAAGATATCTTTTTCACTTCCTCAATGATACAAATGTACATGTTCTACCACATGTAACGGTTCAACCATAAAGAAAGTGATGGGCATGCCGATGCTTTTATGTTCAAACTGATGATGACAAGACGGTAAGAGCTAGAGGACACTGAATACCTAACACATAAGAAATATCATTGCTGCAGACACAGAGGATTCATCAACTTCACTTAGTTTTATTTGTTCCCAATCTGACAGCTATGTCTAGTACAAGTGATCATAACTTCTGAACGAAGCATCTTCAATGATTTCAACAAAGTTGGGGCCTTCTCTTTACACTGACCAGCAATTAAGTTCTTGGGGCGAAAACGTCACACAAACACCAGCATTTATGTAATTATAATAGTCTTGACAATGTTATGATGATAAACAAACTGGTGAAACACATACATTTATATGGTGACTATTATAATTTTTCTTACAAATGCAAATTTTCTAAACGTATTGGCAGCATTGGTCTCCTGTGTAACTTAATACCCAGATCTGTTTGTGCCTGAATACACAGTATTCAACATTAATATGGGACCATTTCAGTGATACAATATCAAACTGGTACTTTTATTAGTTATGACAAGTTCATGTTTACCAATACATTTGGCATACTGATATGCCCCCCTTTTTTATTGGTTTCAATGCATCAAACTAAGTACAAAGTTTAGAAACTGCACAACACAAATTGATATTTCTATTTAATTGTTACATGGTAACGATTTAGTCAATTGGTTACCCATGAAGTACAATAACCTGCTCAAACAGAGACCATCTTTTCATTGTTTCAAATCCATCATTATTTGTTAAGTACTTCTTCCTGACAATTTCCCAAACAAAATGACAACTTGTTAATTGTCCCAATTATAATAATGTAATCCATGCAGTTTCTGTATATCAAGTTGCAAATACAGTATAATTGTCGTAAATACTTGTTATATTTCTTTGTTAAGTACATCATGACAAAAATATCTAAGCGATATATTAAATGCTAAAACAAAACGTCACACCACACACAAACACAACAGAAGCCTAGAATATGACAGTCAATGACAGATATGTGCCCCCCCCTTTCCTTGTCACCAAAATCGTTGAAAACTAGATTGGAAGAAACAAAACAAGAACAAAGTAACAAGCTGAAATGAATTTAACCAGTTAAGTGTCACAAGACACTCTTCAAGTTTAGTTCTACTTGGCTCTAATGGAAAGTTAAAGACATTTTTAGCATAAACTTCATTTCTTACCAGTAATTGTTTGGTGCACTGTTATGCTCTTACTACTAGAGAGATGAAAATTAATACATGTATCTAGCAATCAATTATCACTGCTAGTCACTCTTACATGTATACTTTCCACAATGCAATCTTTCCTTGTACAGTTTTAACTTTGTATCAAACATTATCAACTAAACATTACTTACTTAACATTAACTAGTCCAAATAGCAACATAATACTTATATACATGTAATCATCACATCAGTCCTTCATCATACCTTCCGTAATCTTAAAAAGAAGAGAAAAAATTTTCTTTCCACTAACATTTGTTTGTCAACTGTACCCTCAAAAATAGCACCATCATGATGGTTATTTACTGCACTAACTTGATATTTCTATTCTCATAACGTAATATTGCCACCACCCTAACGTTTTTTATGTACTGTCGACTGTATACAATGTAAAACTGTGCTTGTGTAAAAAAAAAACATTTTGCATCATCTGTGATACTTAAACATCTCTAATGTCACAAAAACATTTCTGTGATAGGATGAAAGTTGTGAAATTATTTATGTGACACTTTTTTTATATTCAACACAGCAAATATTACTACATTTAACACAAAATAAAGGTGTATGTTGTAATGTTGATATTACATTCTTTGAGCATCTTACAGAGAAGTAAACTTTAACTATGTAACAATTCTACCCCATTATAATTGCATTGAAAGGTGCAAAAGTCTCTTCTGTTTATTTTGAAAATAAAACATATGTTGGAAGTGGATACCCTGATTATAGTATGTCTAAATGTCAGCTCAAAATGTCCTCAGTACATGTTTTTTTAACACCATGCATTCCTTATTTGAAATTACTGATTCTGGATCCTTCACCAAATGTTTAACATTAAAGGTCCCTTTTGTAGGATTTGGGTGCCAAAACTAGAAATGTTCTCGAGAACATGTTTCCTTTCGATTTACAGGTATAACTATTTCTTCAACATGTTTCGTCACTTGACCACGTTTCAAGTGTTTATCTACGGCCAAAAGATGACCAGTACATCATGTACTGAACTAGTCTGTCATGATATATTTGTTCTCATTTGACCCTTTTCATCGTTCCTATCCTACAATAGGGATCTTCATGCCTAACACATTCACTATTTCTGTTCAAGCAATTTTCCTGCAAACTTCAATACATCCCCTTTATAAAATCTAGTTCAGTGACCCAGTTGTATTGGTGGCAAACAGGGCGAGACCAATCCATTTATGAAAGGCTGTTGAGGTCACAGATATGCTACTAAATGACACCTTTGGAGGAACATAATTATAATCAAATGTTCTGGCAGAAAACCTGATCCCTTTAAGCTCCTAACATCGTATCTTGATCAGGACAATACAGAGAGGCAACTCAAATATTACCACATCATTTCCTTCAAACCAACGATGCACAAGCCAAACCCAAAGCTACATCATCCACTCTGTACAGCCAATGCTGTGCACAAGCGCCCTCTAACTCCTACTTCTGAACTGCACCCCACCACACACACTTCACCAGCTCTCCCTAACCTTCAACTTAGAACTGCACCAAGTCATCCACATCAAATGCTGTGGTATCTAAACTTTCAGGTGACATTATCTTTGAACTTGGCAAATCCTCAGCACTTATAATTTTCAATGAGCTTTTGGTAAATACTGTAGAACGTTACTATAAGATTGTGTCTTACCAACAATTAAAACTGATAACATTGCGATACAAAAAATATGAGCAAACTGGAACCACACTGCAAACTTCTAAAACTGCATTGTTTCTTTACTATTATCCTTTAATCATTATTCTCAACATACCAAATTATCAGTGAAAAAACGGTTTACTTAATCATTTCCATTTCACAAAGGTTTACAGTATATAACATAATTGTGGCACCACGTTGAAAGTAAAGATTGTGCAGTTTTACAGGTAACATATATTTATGGCAGAAGTGACAATCATTTCTTTTATAGTAGATAAACAGAGTGAACAATCAGTAATGAAATTATCAAAGACCATCTTTAATTTTTCGGTATGTGAAATGCTTGACTTTTGCGATTGCATGATTTTCCAATCTCCAATTTGACCAAATCTCAGGTTTACCAAGGAAAGTTGGTAATCAATTGGTACGGCTAGCTAGCCACTAGTTACATTGGTAGCTTACAATACAAATGGTCTATCTAGACTTCAGCATTCAGATCTTCCTTCCTAAAGTCAGATAAACCTGACCAAACGAACTGTTCTAGTCTAAGTTCCATCCTCAAATGCGAGCTCCACCGCTTGTGTATAACCAGCAACGCCATTGTTGGCATACTGGCCTGCATTCCATCCTTCTTATTGCAATAGCACTTTCTATCAGCCAATCAGATACTCCCATTCCTGTTGGAGGGAAAGTCACCAGCAAATCACATTGAAACCTGCAGTCAAGAGACAACGTGATTGGCTGGTGGCTTTCCCTCCAACGACAGGAGGGGATCTGATTGGCTGGCCAACAATAGGAGAGGGATCTGATTGGTTGGCCAGTGCTGAAGCAGCGAGGACAGATTGCAGACCCGTACACCAGGGTTGTTGCATGAGAAAGTGAGTTGGCACAGCACCCATGGCAGTTTAAGCTTGAGAACAATACTGAATGGTGTTTTATTCACACAACGTTATGTTTACCTTTGTATTACACTCTTCTACAAGTCAAATTTCAGCCCTCAACTATCCAGCATTAGGAAATGCTAGCCTTATATACTAGTCAAATGCAAAAAATTGGCTTTAGGATGTAGTATTTTATTCTGTGGGACTGCAAATGGATGAAATATTGATTGATATTTATTAAGTACTTGAGCTATCATTGCATCAGTATGTACAATGGTGTGTCTTCTTCCACGGACCAGTATCTTATAGAAGAGGAATTCCTTCACTCAACTTGTACATTTCCCACACATCTAAGACAGTCCAGCTTGTACAAATATCGACTATGAAATATCGGAGGGCACATCATAAAAATGACCACATTGTAAATGTGCATTACTATGACCTTAACAGTCTCAATGTTCAGCAAATCTCTGTTTACTCCACACAGAAATCTCATAAAGAAAAGTTTATGTTCAAGAATATTACACACAGACAGCAGGCAAGTACAAATTTGCCAGAAAATACAAACAAAACAAAACAACACACATTGAACCACACTTGTATATCTGTATTGCCTTTTTTCAAACTGAGTTACCAATAATGCAATTCTCTGGGACATACATGTGACATTACTTATACAAGGATATCTTTAACACACTTTGTAATACAAGTCAAACAACGGTATTATTATATGGTATATGCTGGTTGTTGGTGACATGACTCCTTCGCTTCATTTTTCAGGACTTGTTTCGAATGTGTTTTCAGTTAGACTTCTCGCAGAAGCGGCCTCTTGCAGTCTTTCTTGTACTGCATCCTCCCCAACGAAGTAGGCATGTTGCAGTGCATCCTTGGCAGTTATTCTTCTGTGGGGGTCAAAGGACAACATTTTCTGCAGAAAAAGATGCAAATAGATGTTATCAGCAACTGTCAAAAGAAGTTGTGTTCTGTGTCAAGAACACATGAAATGTAGATTGTATCAACACACGAAAAGGACAACAGAAGTTGGTTACATTTTTTAAAGTTAAAAATCCTTCCTACACCTTTTGGCGTATAGGGCAGTGCCCAGTTCTGTTCTCTTTGTCCTTGGGTCACACAGCTTTGCAAGTAGCATTGCACAGGGCTTGTCCACTGGTAGCATGGTGTGTTCAACTACATGTACCATACCGTACCATACTCTTTCCCATAAGTGCTAAGCAGAGAAAGCAGCATGTACATTTGGAATGACCCAGCCAGGTTTTGGATTTGTTGGTCTCCTGAATGCAAATCGAGCTCTCTAGGCTTCTGCATTGATTTGTCCCAAAACACAAGGCCATAACTTTTTAGTAATCATACTAAAACTAAACAACAGGTAAAAACACAGCCATCTTGGTAGACAAAAGAAGCCCTACTTACTTCTAACATGTCCTTTGCTAGTGGTTCTATTTCAGCAAGCAGTGACTCCAGAGGTATGCCAGGGCGGGGCTGGAAGGACGACCATGGCAACGACACTTCCTCTGGCCACTCCTCCTTACAGGGGGTACCTAATACACTGGACAGGGGAAACAGGAACAGATAACTTCAAAGTAAAAAAGTGCCCCTTCAACATTCAACAGTATTACTGAAAGCCTATGATTTTGAGAAGTAAGAAGCACATGTAAGAACACGAAATCTGTTTATACATACAGTAAGCTGATGTCGAAAGACACGTACAACACATGACACTAAGCTACAAGCATCAGTGGCGTTAAGACAAATCAGTCTAAAATACTGTCAATACTGCTACAATACCGTCAATACACATGTACAAAAAATCAAACATGCATCAAACGGTAAACAGAAAGACATTAAAAGGGATAGCAAGGCTGAATGGTACAGAAACAAACTGAAAGAAAGACTAAAACTTCATTTTTGAGCTGCAAAGCTAGAGGAGTGAATGTGTTTGCTCAGTTGGCTCAAGATGCATTAATCTATCAATATAATTGCACGCTAAATTTTACAGAAGATTGTGCAAGGCAGTTTGACGTGTAAAGACCCACAAACGTGCATAACAACAGAATGTCTTAAAAAGACACACCAGCAAGAGAGGTTACACCATACTCACTTCTTTCCCCCTCAGTTGACAGACCTAAATACTTTAAGAAACACAGCAAAGACAGAGATGCACATAGTACACAAAGCTTTGCTAGCTCCACCCTTTTCTAGCTCCAGTTGGCTACTCTCTCTGACAAATAGTCTGGCACCAGTTAATAAAGAAACGATTGGTATTTGAGTATTTGCGTAAAACATGCAAGAACTCTGATTGGCTCAGAATTGCATGGAACTCTGTAACAGGTGTAAATGAGTACCTAGCTGATTGGGTTAGGGACGTTCCTCGGATAGGACATTAAATGGAGGTCCCGTGTTTGGGGAGAGCCACACTCCGTGCACATAAAAGAACCCACCACACCTTTTGAAAAAGAGTAGGGGCATGCCCAGGTGTGAGATGGTCCAAAACCTTCAGTCCTATGACCGCACATGGGTTTGCCCTTAGTAATAGCCTCCGGCTAGTTGGGCAACCCTGGCATGTACATGCTGAACCAATAAATAAATAAATAAACTCTCT
Organism: Branchiostoma lanceolatum; assembly: GCF_035083965.1. Lineage (NCBI taxonomy): Eukaryota > Metazoa > Chordata > Leptocardii > Amphioxiformes > Branchiostomatidae > Branchiostoma > Branchiostoma lanceolatum. Next base: position 14,306,771 of record NC_089733.1, on the reverse strand, counting down.
AACAGCATGGTCACACAGTTTGAACAGGCATTCGTAAGTTCCATCCCAGTTATACTGCTATTTGGAGCCAATCAAAGGTCTTTGGTGTATGTTATGCAAATATTCAAAAGTCAATCGTTTCTCTATCAACCAGTGCCCGACTACTTGGCAGTGAAGTGATCAGAGGAATAGGCAAGAGCTAAAATTTAATGGATACCAGGCTGTAGAAATGCAATGTTTGAACTGGTGAAAGTTGCATTTTTTTCTCACATAATTGTAATACAGAGCACACATTGTACACAGACCTATCCAAATATGACAGGAAAATGTAAAGAGATATAGAAAGGTTTGACAGATTCAGACAAATCAGGAAATGGAAAGAGACAGAAAATCAAGTCCGTCACAAAGGTGTTTTATACTCACTCGAATATTTTATTTAGTTGATCTATATCTGAATTCCCTTGGAAGATTGGTCTGTAAAAATACAAATGAATATTTAGTACAGCATAATATAACATCATTACCCAAACATTCAGGATTTCACTATTTGTTACAAAATAAATTGGGACAAAAGCATGGGAACACAAACTGTTTTACATAACATATCTATAATATAGCATTAAGGTGAGTTACGTTGATGAAGGTTAGACATCCAGGCAGTAAGATACGCCAAAAATAGTTACTCAAGCAACTGGATAAAATTTTGAAACAGTCAGACGTTTCAGACAGCATCCGCTGTCTTTCGTCAGTGACTAAGGATAGGACTGGGAAACCACATTTATACCGAAACTCTGAATGGGTATGTTAATGACGTTAAGGCAATTAAGGTGAGTTGTTTTTACTCTTTGAAATTGATGCTACTTTTTATTAACATAATCATGTATGTAAAATAAAAACAAAAGATACATATACACTTTGTAAAGATAATCAAGTGATACATTTGTAAAGTGATATTCCAGGTAACATAGCAAACATTATTGTTGTGTAAACTGAATAAATTTGACCGTTTTGTAGTTACTTACTTTCTAGTATGTAGCTCTGCAAATATACAGCCAACACTCCAAATGTCTACAGGGGTGGCGTACGATGCCTGTAACAGCACCTCTGGGGATCTGTACCATAGTGTGACCACCTGCACGGTAAATAGAACAGCAGGCATGTGATTGTATCTATGCAACAGGTATGAACCACTATTGACAGGTGGTTTTTGGAACATAAATGTATCAGCCCGACAGTGGGTAGGATCGCCCAACGGCTAAGGGTGATGCGAAATACACCTTGTTGCATAATTTTTATGTCATCCCCACCCGAAAAACACACATTTCAATGCAAAATGCACCAGAAGTTGAGAGAACATCAATTCCGATGTCTGAATCAGGTCTTTCAATTTTCTACAGTGGTGCACATGAAGTGCGTTCAAATTATTTGATGGAAGCCTGTGTGATACAAGTACATGCATATGCTAGTGTGATACACGTAAAATGTAGAGCAGTCTGTAACACCCATATCGAATGTTATCGAGGCCCTGGTATGACATAAAATGAAGTCCATGTATCTGTATTTACCACTGAGGTCAGAGCCATTTGGAAGCTGTAGTGTCTTGCCAGGCCGAAGTCTGCCAGCTTGACCTGTCCGTCACTCGTGACCAGGATGTTCTGTGGTTTGAGGTCACGGTGCACCACTCTGTGCATGTGCAGAAACTCCACTCCACTTAGCAGCTGATGCATTATGTCCTAGCAAGGAAAACAAGATTGGCAATGAAAACGTCAGTGTCAGCCATGGACACCATTGTAGCAAACTAATTCTAAGAGACGAATCTGAAACTTACAGTATTCTATTTTGGGTTGATTTCCCAACGCCCTCTAGCTACTTTATGCTAAACTGCAGTCTCCATTCCTCCAAATATGTACCTACCACAAAGCAGTTCATGATGGATCATGCTGAGAAAAACTGAGAACTCTGGGCAACTAGGGGCAAACAAAATCATTACTATGGCAACATGGACCAGACCAAACGCAGAACGCTTGTGCCACAGATGCATTGTAATGGTAGTGTGTTGCTTGCCCTCCCTGTGACACCACAGTTCTGCAAACAGGTCTTTCAGAAGTTTGGTGACAAGACACCATTTGACAGTTACACTATATCATATCAGTATATCTACAACATGTCTGCGGTCCTCCTTATGTCAGACTGTTCTGTGTGTGCATAACTACTAATTACAAGTTGATATGTTGTAGCCTAGAAGCCAGACTGTTTCCAGGGCTTACAAGACCAACTCCTTGGCTCCAGTTTGTCATTCTGTTCTAAAATTTTGTCACAATGTATCAGCATCGTCCTCAGGGAGGCTGAGACAAAATTTGGAGGCAAGTTAGCCCTAGAGCCAAGGAACTGGCCAGTCCATGCCCTGGAAATAGTCTGAGTTCAGGCTACTTTAGGCTTTTTATGTAGTACCTTTATTCTGTCAGGTCCTAGCCCAGGTGCAGGGCATTTCTCCAGGTATGTGTGCAAGTCCTGGTCGACATGCTCAAACACCAGGGTCAGCTTTGTCTCCTTTTCTGCAACTGTCCCATGGCAGATATCCAGGAGTCTGAAGTGAAGATGAAAGAAAAACATTCTTATTGAAATGCACACGCACACGATGGTACATACATGTAATGCTACGTCCCTGCATTAAAACACTTTGTAATCTACCACCCAAAAATTGTTACCATAGCACGTCCAGAGCATGAGATACAAAAACCGGAAGTTCTGCTGCAGTACCAATGAAAAGCTGCAAGGGGCCCCATAATCTTATCATTTCTTTAATAGCTAGGTCAAGACCAAACCACATGCCAAATTCATAACACTCTATCTATAGCTTCTTGAGTTATGCGGTTAATCCACGAACAAATATAGTTATTGTGTTACAAATGCTTCCAAAAACGTAACCTTCTTGTCCAGAATTCCTGTCATAACCCCAGGTCTATTTAGACACATTGTGAGCATCCTTCTAAAGACTCCCACTGGGGAACCACACTACAAACATGATAACATGGCCTTCCCCTGGGTTCTGCCACAAAATACTGGGAATTCTTCTCAGATCAGCTCCCAAATCTGTACCAGCTGCAAGTGAAGGGAAATGAACTGTAGCCATCCTTGAAAATGCTCACATCTAATGATCTATACAAAAGAAGTCAAACCTGCCTAAGAAGACCACTCAGTGACCGACAAAATCTGGTCTATGTGGACAGGTGGCCTCTGTGGACAGGATTCTTAGTGCTTTTAGGGAAAATTATCTAAGGGACCACCAAAAAGTGTTCACATTAGCCAAGTGATCCTTGTACTTGCCAGTACAGGTCTCATCGAAATGTAAATCATGAAATATCTATAGTTGCGTTTTTTTCAGTGAGCTCTCACTGCAACTTCTTCTTTAAAGTTCTTGCTTCAACAAGTAAGATTTCCCCTTTCTACTCTATTCTTTTTTGTCAGCCAGGTGTCCAATTTCTTCCTGATCTACATGTATCTCGATTTCACAACAGACTTTCTGACCTTCAACCCTCCCCACAAGTACATTGACCTATAAATCTTGGTTGAACACTCTTGGGAACTTTGCCACCTCACAGACAAGTAATTAGATATACCAGATAAAATTCCTTAAGGTATCTTCTTATCTACTCAGTCCATCTAAGAAAACAAACTCATACATTTTAAGTATCTCTGGATATGCCACCATTTGGAGGGCCTGTATGGGGGTTCCCGACAATGGTGTTATTATGCTAAATTCAGGAAGGCCGCCTACGTATTATACAAAATTCAGAAAGACTTTTAAAGAAAATTTGGCCACCTTACTACAATTTACTGTATAGCTCCCCCTACAAATAAAAAAATGAATGGGAAGTCAAAATAATTGCCTACGCCTTACAGAAAGGGTCATGCAGACCACCCTACTTCTTAACTTGTTGATTTTCTTTTTCAGCAGAGGTATCATATGCAAGTGTTAAATCACAATCAGGAAGATTTTCTTGTATCAGAATCATGAATCAGAAGAATCAAAGTCAGCGTGGGAATAGGGGGCCATTTCGTCCAGGTCTGAGGGTCTGCATGGGGGGGTCCCGACAATGCTTTACGTTGAATTCAGAAGATCCTCCTCGTATTACGCTAAAAAGCAAGGAAGGCGATGGCGCAAAATTTAGACACCTCGCTACCAATCACGTGACTAAGATGGCTTTCCCTACTAATTACGGGAAATAAAAATAGGCTGCCTAGGCCTTATGGAAAACTGCATGCAGACCCTCAGGTCAGCTCCAGGCTAGACTTACATGCTGTTCTGAAGTATGTTGATGAATAGCGAGGATCACTTCTCATTTAACCTGGGAATGTCAGGTATGTCCAGTATGCATGTAAACCATGCAGGGGTTAGGTCACCAAGGGGCCTCCTCCGCAAACCTATTGTTTCCTTTCTACCTGAGGTTTTGTGTGTCCCAGTAACAAACACTTGCTGCAAACTCTGACAAACTCTACAGAAAGGAATAGTAGAGTAGAGTAGAACTACCTCTAAGAAATGACAAGGCACATAGTTTTGATCATGAACACTGATACCAGTAGATCTAAATGTAGATGTTATACTGTTGGCTTATAATGAGCTGAGTTCAATGAGTTCACTGGCTTAAAATACATTTTTGACAGCCAAACGTACCAGGCATCCTTACAAATCCTACAGAAAAGAACCTATAAGAAATGACAAGGCACAAAGTCTTGGTCACGATACTGATAGACGTTACGGCTTATAATGAGCTGAGTTCTATGGATCTTCCTTCATGACAACTGGGCTTAAAATACATTTTGACTGCCAAATGCACCTGCCAGTGACCCCGAAAGGTCAACCAAAGAAAACAGGGAAGACTAACAAAGTTGAATCTTTTCAGGCTATTCCATTTGAAATTGTGGGGTGAAGAATATTCCTTCTTAAATGTGAAAATAAAATAGAAGTAGACCGTCTACACAATTAATGGTCTATTCACATGTAGTTAACAACTTACATTGTACATGTAGGGTGTTTCTGAAGAAATCAAGTATTTTTCCCAGGCCAATCCTGAATGTAACCCCCCCCCCCCACAAACATGACAAACCTTGAGTAGATTAGCACAAAAATATCCCCAAATGTTAACCAAAAAAAAACAGTAACAAAAGCTTTCGTTACAGGCTGTCAATAATATCATTATGATCGTTATTGATTCTTCATTCGAAGTTGCAGTTCTAGTCTGTATAACACAAACTCCAGCTGTCCGGGGGTTTCTGTCCAGCGAGGCGGTTACAGGGCGGCAAGCGGTCTCAGGAGGCTTGATTGAAATCAGGCTATTGAAGTTCATACACACATATTTCTTGAACTAACACAATCAGTTTATGAACGGTACAAAAAGCATAAAACATCGTAGGCTTTACATGTGAGTGGCAGAGATGTTCACTCATTGTCTATTGTTACATTCCAGAAACACCTGTACACCCACAAAATAAAAACAACAAAAACAAGTAAAACATCATGGATTCTTCAACAATCTGATCTGAATTATGCCCTGGGCTTCTTTCTCCATTCCGCTTTTCTGTGAACAGAACCCTTATCACCAACTTCCCGTGAGAAAATATTGTGCTAACTCTCTGACCTTTTGGCCAATTGACACCAAAGGAAACTCAACACTTATACCTGTATGGTTTGTGAAGGACTACAATATAACAAGGAATCCTAGAAATGTTACAAATACCCCCATTAGAGGTTGTTCTTTTAGTGTCCAGGCAACCAGCAAAGCACGGACTTAGATAATGACAAAAACTCATGAGTGTTGCAAAGTGGGTGCGGATATGTGTTTAACAGATGGTAAACTTTTAAGAGTTCTTGGTGATATTAATTTCCACACGAGACTTGTGGGCTGGTTGTAACACTTTTTTATCATGCCAATCCTTAGCCTGAATTCAATCAAGCCTCTTGTGACCGCTCGCGGCCCTGTAACCACCTGGACAGCTGGAGTTTGCGTTATACAGACTAGCCAATCCTATGAACAGTTTGTCTGGAAAATACATTAAAATTTTTACACAGCCTTCTGAACTTGGTTTTCATTTTATTTGAGCCCTATATGCTGACTGAGCACAATGAAAAACATTTCAGGCTCTGATTGGATTTCTACATAATACTTTTGTCACTACCTATCGTCCCAAAAGTCCTGTGATGTATTCTGCTAGATCTCTGGTTTTTAGAAGGAATCATTAGATTTTTAGAAGGGATCTCTAGATTTTTAAAAGGGACCTTTAGATCCATAAAGAACTAGATTGCCACATTTGAAGCCCATTCAGGGCACATGATGTCTTTTGACCGATTTCGACGGCGCCTACAGTCACTTAAGTTCCTGATGACAACCAAATCTGGATCTTCCAAGTGCCAATTCAGGGTATCAGAACTTCTCTTGTTGGAGGGCCCTGGCTGGTCCAAGGCCTGGGGTAACAGGAAATCGCAAAACGGAAACTGGTATAGACAAACGTGGGTGATAGAATACTTCTCCACTGTCCTGGGACCAAACATTTCACGCAAGGTCAACATCTGCCCAATACTTTCAACGGAAGTCTGAAGAAGAACTGTGTTTTGGCACATGTACTGACAATGGTGCAATATTTGCTTTAGAAAATGGAAAGCACATGACAAAACCACATTCAAGCTTCATCTTGTAACTCTTGTACTTGTAATCTCAGTGAGGAGGCCATAATAATACAAGTACAGAAAGGAAAGTTAGAAAATATGAAGGATCTATCCTGTGATATCTCTTCATATAAAAGAGAAAAAGTACCGAATCCAATGATTAGCCCCACTTGCTTAAATGCACTATATAAAAAATGTATGCTAGCCCTTATTGTATTAGTAATTAAGATGTTAAGTTTTATCCCATACTTCTATCTTGTATTATGTTTAAGAATTCTTGACATACTTTGTACCATGTACAATTGTTGTGCAATAAAGTTCTTCTTCTATAAAAGTATAATTTGTTTATAATTTTTTCTTCAGCTAGACTCTTTGTATATGAATAACCAAAGGATATCAGGAAAGGACAACTATCTAACAGTTGCTCTAATTCCCATAGTCACTGAAACAGTCTGCTTATATATCAGTTGACAAGTCCTAATATCTATCTGACATCAGACAACCCTTCAACCTTGGAAGAATTCCATTCCTGGCACAAGTGTACAAAGGGTTATTTATTGATTTATTAAATGTTCCGACGTGATGGGCAGCCCCACTCAACTTTAAAACATTTTGTTTGGTCTACATGTACGAGGGTCAAGATATTTACAGTGACAAGCACATCTACTGAGTACCAGCACACTCAATGCTTTATAGATGTGACAACTGCATTGCACAATGTGACATCATTTATAACCCAAACTACCATTTATATACAGAGACTTCAGACAACTGGATAAGAATTCGGAGATTCATTTCCGGACGTTTCGAGTGACATCCATCACTCTTCTTCAGCGTCACCTAAATGAACTAGCAGAACTAACCAGTACTGACGCTGAAGAAGAGTGGTGGATGACACTCGAAATGTCCGGAAATAAATCTCCGAATTTTTATCCAGTTGTGGAGTCTGAATTCTCTTTATATATTGTTTACCTGGGTGTCTAACCTTCACAAACGTACCAAACTACCATTGATCAGCAATGAGAAATCAAGACCACAGCACGTCCAGGACCAGAGATACAAAAACCGGAAGTTCTGCTGCAGTACCAAGGTCGGCCACTAGGAGGCCCAAAATCGACCTTGACCCTTGTGTTCACGATACCTACCCACATACCAAATATCAATTCAATCAATGCAGAGGTTCTTAAGGTATACTGATCACAAATGTCCAGAAACACAGACAGACACACACACACACACACAGACATGAAAAAAAATATCGCCATTTTGCATCGAGGTAATTAAGTCATTTGCAAGTCATGAAACTGTTTTTATGAATGTCACACTCATAACGTTGGACTTGACTTAAGCTAAAGCAGACGAAGATGATACTAAGTCACACCATAGAAGAGGTTGGAACAGACAGCCTAAATTTTTCATTTGCTAAGGGTCAAATAGCTCCAAGGTCTTTTACTCACTGATGACATGGAGCCTGTGGTAGGTCTGTCTGCTTTCTGTCTCGTTCTTGACATAAAATACAAAGGAAAAAAGGAAGTAAAAAAGAAAAACCACCATATCAGCTTCCCATTTCTCATAACTCAGATCAAAATTAGGTGCAAAAATTTGCAAAGCACTGAAGAGTACTGATATTGCATAGAAATCGTGCTATGACGTCATAGGGCGCGAAATTTAAATATCTGGGAGAGAAGCACGTGCTCGGACAGAGTTTACATTCCTCTTGTCGCCCACCCAAGTTCCCAATATTACTAGTTCAAGATCACAGCTCCACACTCTATTTCCCATGCCCCACCATGACCCTTCGGTGCCAAGAATTCCGTCTCCGGCATTCCTTCAAACTATTCCCATCCTTGTCTCAAACCCATACAGAGGCTTATATTTGTCGCTCTCCTCGGACTGAAGGCCAACTGTAAGTGCTCGTTTCGGAATTTCGGAAGAAAGGACCTTCTATTTGCCGTCAAACACTTCCACACAGCCCTGGAATAACAAATCTCGCCTCCGACAGAAAGCAAGAAGACTTTGGAAAGGCAACAAGAACAGGTGAAGCAATAGAGCTCACAGATTAGCATAGCAGGTATGCAATCAAGAGGTCATTATGGTTGAGCGACAATAAAGCCGTCATTATCCTCACATGAAACACCTGTCCCGCAGATGGCTTGACACAGGACAAAGAAAGGGGAACAACAGAGATACGTTAAAGGCCGCCTTCAGGGTGTTTTTCTAAACACTGACTTTTCTCCGGATTGCTTTGCCTTTAACCTTTATCAACAAAACTATCTTTAGAGAATCGGTTTTCTTGTCTTTATTCCTACATTCCATTTTGATTGGACAATGGGAACAATTAAGAAAATTGATATCAAAGAAAGAGAAAGCCAAACAGTCACTACATGACCAACATGTGGCTCAAACTCATATGCAACTTGTTATTCTATCAATCTATGCCTACTCTTTTTTTTCACAACAATCAAAAGTGTAAAATTGAGTGAAATAAGCATAAGAATTCACAGTCAGGTAATTTACGTATGTTTCCATTTACAAAATTTTCTATTTCCACATTAAGCGCAACAATGTCCATCCTTTAAATGATTACAGGTAAACTTATCAAAAGTAGACAGCAACAAAACAAGCAAATCTATCATCGGCCAGACACGTTCAATTTCAAAGCCTGTCAGCAAAAGTGCAATCATTAACCATGTGAATAGTTGAACAAACACCAGCTTTTACATATCAATATAATTGCTCTATTCTCTTCTCCAAACTTTCACTGGCAAGGAATCTAAGAGGATGCTCTCTTATCACTACACAATCTCATGGCTGTGACTGGCAGGGCTGTCCTACCCCTCACTCCAATGGTATCACCCAAAGATCACCTATTCCGCCTGCATGGAAACAATCATGACAGGCTGCTAAAAATAGCCTGGCCAGGGGATTCCGAGATTGGGTGGCACCCCAGCAACCACTGGTATGCAGAATCCGGTTGCACTCATGACATTTTAACCCCTTTAATTATGGACAAACATCTCAACAGCCATTATCTGGGCCCTTTGAGGGAAACTCATTCTTAAGTACACCCAACTTTTATTTCTTACCGAAGTGTCTTTAAATTTTCAAAGACTCTTTGAATAAAGCCAAGAACTGAAGGTGTTGTAATAAAACCTTACCCCCATGTTTTCGTAGTTGTCTTTCCAGCGGCTTTGTCTAGTAGGTTAGACCATACAAACTGAGGAATGCTTTAATCTTACCACCTAGCCCAGACCAGAGGTAATCTTCTAACGCTTAGAGCCTACACACCCAAACATCCTCCAATTAGCGACTTCATTGGCCCTTTCTTTAACCTGATTATAATTAATCATAATAAAGGGGACTGCGCAGCCTTTCAAGTTATAGCACTCTCATACAATTAAGCGTGCTAGGCTTTGCTGTGACAACAGTTTCCAACGTTTTCTGACCTTTCGTTTCGTTTGTTCTTCAAACTTTTATATGTTTACGTGATTAGAGGTTAGCCAAATAAATCACACAACATTGGGCTGGGTGAAATACATTATGTGGTAGCAATCAGAACCATACAAAATGTATCTGTGGTATCATCAAAACACAGTAACTTGAGTAAGGTAAAGCAATCACCTTCAACTGAGGTGAAGCATGATACTTTTTCAAGTAGCTTTTTTGTTTGATACTCAAAGTCGTACAGAATAGCAGGGTTCCCTACAACTTGTAGACAGAAGAAGTAGTAGAAGAAGTAGTAGTAGTGCTGGTGCTTTCAGCACACCGGGTAAAGCTAACTCTTCTTCTTGGTGTGTTGGGTTAATTTACATGCAAAGGTTTTAGGGATTTTCCTTGAAATTGGAAACATTATAGAATGAGGATTACATAGTATTTTCAGAGTACCAAAATCCAAACATCTTTTTCATCTGCCCCTTACATTTCCCCTATATTGTAACAGCCCTTTCTCACAATGCATCTATGTCCTATGTATGGTTACTATATTGACACATGCATATGTCTGAGTCCTTTCAGCCTTTCTTCAACCAGGCCTGACAGGCCACTCCAACCGGGCAAAGGTCGCGGCTCGGGGTCAACACTCAGACAGGACCGCCCATGCTAAGAAAACTTCCGGACCCTAACACACTGGAGAGCAAACGTCCCTACCTATTTATACAGTGATATGTACCCAACCCTGTTGACAGGACTCTACCATGTGGCATTCTCGGGGGTGGGCAGGACGGGTAAGCTGAATGCTGCACAGAGAATCCAGATAACTTCAGAAGTTACTGCAATCATTTTTTCCAGTCAGCTGTTGGTGAGAGGAGGGTTCCGTACAGTTGTCATGGGTACAGTTGTCATGGTAACTGCCGGTTGTCAAAAGGCCTTCCCACGATGTTAGAATTTCCTGTATTAACAGACCCAGCCCTGCAGGGCATCAGAGAGTGTTACCTACTTCGAAGTGCAGTGTTTGATTTGCAGAGCTTACAGGGATTTCCTTCACATTCCAAAACACTCTTTGATCGTGCGACTGAGGCCCTGAGCTACATAAGGACCATATCTTGCCCTACATAACCTAAATTGATACTAATTATATCATGCCTTTCGTGTCTTTGCCAACAATTTTCACAATCCTTGGAGTTGCGATCAATCATGTACTTGAACGATTTAAATGTCTTAATTTTCAATGGTGAAGACATTTTCCCTCCAGTATGAAAAATAAAACTAATCATTTTCACAACAAAGTTTGGAATCGAAGATTGGATCGGTATCATTCTTTTTGATGGGAAAGAACAAAAATATAATTGCTGGCAATCTGACAACCATAGTAGACTACTGTATAGTTATTAACAAAACTTACAACTTTTCTGGCCATTTATAAGCAAATTCCAACTCAAAAGCACTGGACAGGACAAGACTAAGTACTGTTTCTCAGGTACTATTTTTGTCACGCACTGATCACGCACTGTAAAAGGTTGAAGTCCAGCGGGTCGGCTGCAAACATGATAACATTACAATGGAGGTCTCAAGAACAACCAAGGTAATTTAACGCAAAAATTCAAGAAGAAAACGACATGCACAGATTTGAGACTGTTTCCAGATAGTTGTGTTGTTACGCCTCGGTCTCTCCTACTGTATTTACATGTTACCTCTTAGATAACAGGCCCACAATAAATCAAACAACAATTAGACCAAGATTAAGCTTTCAGCTGTAAACGTCCAAATCCTTTACACGTTTCCGTCCCCTCGACCCACAATGCACATGAATGGCCAAACATTCTACGCCGTAGCCCTCATTGTCTCCATCCTTACAGCACAGGTAATGAATGGACGCTAATTCCGCCGGCTGACAGACGTCTGTGTCGCAAATCCCCGGAAACAATTCCCCTGAGCGAATAGAGCTCTTAACGTTGTGTTTAGCGCCGGGTCTTTGAAGTCTCCGCCAGGTGAAAAAGGTCACTGGCCCTTGTCTAAGGGCAGGTAGACGTAAGGAGGTTTGATCACCGTGATGACGAAAACAATGAAATTCCTCCTGTCACCTATACTGTCACCAAATTGTCAACTTAGACAAGAGCGTTTTGTCATCTCCATGCTTGAAAAGTCACTCGTTTTTACAAAGAGACCACTTATTACACCCTTATCAACTAACTTCACTTAAGAGTCTAATGTCATAAAGGTGTCTTTGTAAGAAGGAGGGAATGTAATTATCTTTAAGGAGGGATGGGCAGTCCGAGGACAATGCTGTTTGAAGGGACAATGGATGAAACTCAGACAGTGACACTTGATCCTAAAAGGAAGGAATTTCAAAGTGATCCTACTTATTTTAGATTGGAGCTTTCCCACCAGATGACTTTCGACTGTCACGTACTGATCTGCTAAAAGCTTGTGAAGAAGCCATTATAGTCTGGACATGCATGTACCCATTGGGACATACCAGGTACAGACATACCTTCAAGGTAATGACCAATGTCTTCTTAGTTCCTGTTTGTCTGTTTGTAAAATAAAAGGTCTGCTACACCAGCTACTGTTCTCACGGACTGTTATAGCAAAAATTTACTATTTCTGACCAACTACAGTAAATGTAATGTCATATTAAGAATACGAGGAGAAAAGCAGAAATTGTGGAGTTTCAAGATTGTAGTTGAAAAATAACACCGTAAGTGCATGTTCGCTATGCGATGAGTTTGCGGTGAGAGTACAATCATGACATAGGATCTGTTCTATGTCATGGTCTCATGCCTATATGCCAGAAACTGAAGTTGGATGCCAGTTGCAATTCTTATTGTCTTATTCCCGCCAGCTAAAAATCCTTTCCATACTCCAACAACAGACCCTACATCCAGACTTCTATCTCAAGGGTATAAAAACGCTTCTAAAAAAATTAAACAGACATAAAATGAATAGCTAGCAATTCTCTGAGACTGTCTTGTATCATTTCCTAACCTCACAAAAATTTATGAGGAGGAACAGAGAGCAATACTTTGGTTTCGACCTCCCACACAAATTCCTTTGGACATCTCCCAACTTTCACTTCTCTGCCCACCTGCCTTTGAAGTCTGCTTAGGTTCCTTTAAGATATTGGTTCCTTATTTTTTCAAGACCATTACAGCCACCTACGCAAGAATGCAGTCACGAGGGAATGACCAAGCCTTCCCTGTAAAGTCTGGGACAAAGATCTGAGGGAAAGTAAAGGGTCTGGAAGTTTTAATGTCACCGGGGTTTGAGTCACCCACCCACAGATTCACCTACTGGAAAAAGAGAAAGTGCTATCTTTCTTTTCTTCTGAAAATCAATTCATTATAGCATCTTAAGTATGGGTCACCTATTTTTTAGCCCACATAACATATCATCGTTGTTTTTTTCCCCATCCATTTCTAACAGCCTACAACAGATAAAAGTCTTGGCAGATATATCTTTAATAAGTTAAATGAAATGCTTTTGCAAAAGTCTGTATTACAGTGCCATCTTTCAATTCAACGTCCTAAAACAATTAACAATACCGTCGGTATTCATATTGGACATACATTGACTATATACTTAAGTGAAGTGAATACAAGTGGGATAAGCAAAATACTTTTGGGTTTTTCAGTATTTTGGTACTAAAAAATCTGAAACCAAATGATAAATATAATTGAAACAGTCGAATGTTCCAGTCAGTAAAAACTGTATCAAAAGCTGTCAAAGAAACTAACAAATGAGATTTTGGTAGCAAGTAGAGTAAACGACTTTTGCTATTGCTCAATTAATTAGCACAAAAAGACAGTTGTGTGTTTAAATATCCACTAGGTACAGCAGGAATACCAAAGTCTACTTGCACACCATAATATTTCAACTGTCAACAGTTAAATAGGTATGACCTCTATCAGCTTATTATTAGTAACAGTTATATGTTAAGAGCCCTGTTCGGTGTTGTTTTGTACAAGCTGTATGTTGAAAAAACACATCCTACATCTGACATACTTCTACATAACTGTAGACAAACTTAACCTGTATTCATCCTTTGTAAGTAGACAAATGTGCCTCTCCTCATGTGACATTTGTCTTGCATACCTGAGCATGGGGAACAAAACATGTTTTTCAGTACGCCTTTCAGGTGCGTCGTTTACAGTACCTCCTACCACTCCTACACACCTTACAGCGGTCTCTTCACAATAGCATGTTTTTCTCTGTGGTTTGCAAAAGCATGAGCCGGGATTGCATATCTCCACCCACACCAAACCACAACTATGCTCTGGAGGGTTGTTTGTGTACATCCCCCTCCCACCACGCTAGTCAGAAGGTGTCCACACCCCCCTCTACACTTTTTACCTCACACAAATCGCCCGACATTCGATACGCTGACATGTCTTGGCTATTAACCTACTGAAAAAGGAGATGGAGGGGTGACAGGTGTCTTGAACGCTGTCATATCTATCAATCCTTTCAATATGGTAAGCTGAGGACATCTCATCTTGCTTACTATTCACCTGCCTTCAAAGCACAAACGCAACCGGCCTCAAAACCACAGACAGACTTTGGAAGGTGTACGACACCGTACGAAGCATTTTCTCCCATTGTAGTGATCACAAAATCGAAATTCCTGCCCCGCCCCCTTGCTCTAGCGAGCTCCGCGCGTTGAATGGTTGAAACAGCAGTCAGGTATTTACGGTAAATATTCACAAGAGGCATTAACCTGGAGCGTCCAAGGCGGGAAGCGATATGCTTGATATGGTGTCGGGGGATCCTTCAGTTGTTCCGGAATGCTGGAAATACGGAAAACCAATCGTGGGCTATTCTTTGTGCGCTGTAAGAGAAGTTTTGTCCTATTTTACCACTCCAGAGAGGCTTTTCCACTTGGCTTCCTGTATAAAAACTTCCTATTTGCTACCTGCTAATCTCCTTGAGTTGAAACATCATGGAGAGGGCCCTGTCCTTCTGTCTTATCTTGATGACCTTGACAAACAACATCAATCAACTCCTGAAAGACTACTAATTGGTCAACATGGGCCATGATCTGCCAAGAACACAAAATGTCATGTTGGTAAAAGCTAAATTTACGTTCCTCTTTCTTGCTGTCATTTTATTCAACGGCTATTTAAAGGCTCCACCAAGTTAATTTGTTGGTTCTCTGATTAAAAGAAAGAAAAACATGATGAAAACAAGTCTGAGGACCAGGTTCATGCCTTAGTGCACACAGCTTTATGACGTGAATAGTCATATTCAAGTTTTCTTCCCTACCCTCTACTTTTATGATGTCCGCTTGATACATTTTCAACTTAAAACGTCCGAGAATCAAGGAAATAAATTGGTAGGGCCTGACTGTAAGAATTCATACTACATGTCAATTTACCAACATTAATATCAAATTTCTGAACAGAGTTCAAGACTTTTAGCAGACGTCATGAAACTTTGAAAGGTACAATGCAATGAGCCAAATAAGAAAAGCAAATGAGTTGACATATACCATACTTGACAGTGCTCAAAAGCTATCAGAAAAACAGATTTGATACAAAATTGTGCAGTTGGCACATCACCCTTGATCAGGTAATACTAAAATTACGAAATACAGATCTATCAATCATTTGACAATGAAGGCATTCATAGCAAAATATCTTGTCCTTGGTTGAGATTAATGTTTCCGCCTGCATTTCCGTCCAAACTGAACTTTGTAACCCCCATGGCCACAGCAAAAGTGTCAACAAAATATCGCTGAATTATCAAAGGATAAGTTGGATACAGTTTAAAACATAGTACCAAGAAAAGGAAAAGTTACAATATTTTTCCCCTCAGGACTTTACTTGTTTATGTTTGTGGGTGGAATTGAAATAGCTTCGAGCACTAGTCACTTCGTGGCTCCACCCTTATTATTCATACTGTAGAAGAAACAAACTTGATAGGCGTTTCTTTCTTACTCTTCTTACTCACTGACCACATCACAAGAAAAATGGGATTGTTAAGTTCTGAGTCTGTGCGGAGATTCTAAAACGATGATTCATTGGATAGTTTAGGCTTCTGAGGGTATCATTCTTATTCAACTTGAACAAGTTGTCATTGTCTACCTTCTGAATCACAAAAATAATTCACTGAAAGTTGAAAATCTTAGGATCTTTCTTTTCAAATACCGTAAGTTTGGCCCATTTTCGTATAACAATATTCTAACATCATAAATCTAACAGGTGCCGCACTTAAAAAATGTTACGTTTCGAGCCCAGCTATTGGATTGAATCTTTTGTTTTTCTCTGATACTTTTGTCCCACAACCATGCACCCTGTGTGAAATCTTATTTACAGTAGGGTGTACAATAACACGCTTAGTACAGGTTACTAATGTGTTTCAAGGTATAAGTGTACGGGACGTCGTGTCCAAGCTATCACCTGCCTTTGTTTGGCCTCAGGGCAAGTTACATTCTTTCAATCCTGTAGTTCTACCTATGGCAGATGGTCATCTCCATATGAAAAGGTGCTGGTATGCCAATCGACTTGGGGTAAATTCAAGCCGGTCCGGAGCAGAATACCACAGAAGAAAACCATGCCAATCAAGTGTATTATGTTGTCCGAGAGAACGCCGCTGTTAGCGTTTGGGCTACGCTTCTCGGCTCACCCCCTCGTTGTTTGGATTTAATGACTCGATCAGAATTGATTACATCATCACACCGGTATCCCCATCTGCCTTTCTGCATGCCTGCGCTCGCGGCGGACATATGCTCCGACCTGTACATTCAAAAATTGACCCTTTACGTAATTACACACGTGCCTGTGGGCTGAGACACGTTTTGACAACCTACCTCCAAATACACACCTAAACTGGCTAAAATGACTTCTCCATTATTGTCATTACAGTACAATTAAAAGCTGCATCTTAAAACCTTTCTACTCAATTTGCTTGATTAACTGATGGTCTAGATAGAACAATCTAATTGAGAAGAATTTACGATTCTAAGAGAAGTGTGGCTAGCGCCTAATCATAGACTTTTGTAGGACAACAATCAGTGATGTAAATTTACCAAAATTTACTTTGATGTAAATGAAAAGGAGCTTTCTTCTGTCAAAGATGTGATGAGACGTAATGAGACTTGTTGAGTTTGCGGACAATGAAAGGCCGGGCCACTTTGTTAGTCCTACGCGATAATAACTTAATTGGAGGGATGTTCATTGGTTAGAGTGCCAGCCTATATTTGGGAAAGAAAGAAAGCTTATTTGTCGGATACAAGTCTTGTAAAACAAATATTGAATGAACAATTCTTTCATTTGGCAAAAGTACTCTTATTCCAAGAGGGCTATTCAAACCAAAGGAAGTCGGATCTGGTCTGAAATAGTACAT
This sequence comes from Branchiostoma lanceolatum, assembly GCF_035083965.1. NCBI lineage: Eukaryota > Metazoa > Chordata > Leptocardii > Amphioxiformes > Branchiostomatidae > Branchiostoma > Branchiostoma lanceolatum. The sequence continues at coordinate 14,289,349 of NC_089733.1, read as the reverse complement.
GCATCAAAAGTTTAGAATGTTTTTGAACTTTTCATAGCAAACTTGAGTTGATATCTCCCTCCGTGATATTGCCTGCTTTGAAGTGGTCCTATCCAATTCCTCAACAAGAATGTTGTCATTTCAACAAGAAAAAAAGTTACGATTTCTAATTTCTTACTTTCATCTTTGGTTGACTATTTTCCAAAAACTCTATTAGTATGACAACAGAAACTGCGAGAAGACTAAACAACAGTGTATGTATGCTAACTTAAACAGCAAATGTCAATGTGTGGGTGTTCATCTTTATTAGATGAGTCAGCTAAGCATTGGGCTTTGCCTTTACTTGAGTCCTTCTACTAGCATCGCGCACCTTTGGTGTAACTATAGATTAGAAGACAAAGAAGACTAAAACATGGATATCTTATCCACAAGAATTCAAGGAAGTCTTTATCAAGTAACACAACAGAGAGTTGAAAAATGACTTTATGACTTTGCCTCTAATTACGTGTATCTTGTTTAACCCAGCATACTTATCTTATGTGTGTTATCCATGGTGACAATCAACCCAAATATTAACTTAGGAGGTGGTTTAAATACCTTCCTCCTACGCAGTGCTGTCATCCACGTACTGGAACAAAACAACTCGTGCAAATCCCACCTGACAGTTTCAACGTCATTTTGATTTTCTCCTTTTTTTTCTTGTTGCACAATAATGAATGTGGTTGCCGTACAGTACCAGGTTTGTTTCGACTGGCTGTAGCAAGGTTGAGTTACAAAAATTAAAAATTCTGAGACAATAACGATAAATTTATGATAGAGTGTTAAAATTAAGAACTTTTATCATCCATGTACCTGTTGTCATTTACAAGGCATAAAAGAAGTGTGGAATAAACTTTCCCTTTTGGCTGCTGAGAAAATCGTCCAATGTCAATTCATTTCAACTTCAATTCCAAAACAGTTAGTCTACTTTGCAGTTTTCTTACAATATGCAGTGGATAGCCCTTTTTCGGTGCATTGCCAATATGCTTTCGTCCAAGAGGCTGGAAACCTTGCGTGGAAACGGGAAAGCTACATCAGTTTAGCACCAAGGTCATGAACAAGGCAAAAGAAAGGTCTTCGACTACAAATGTGGAAAGGAAAAAGAGCAGAAAGCAAAAATAACGTGAGAACATAGCAAATATTGCAAGATGGTCTAAAAGAAAAGGAAGTAGGAAGCATGAAAACTTGAACTTGAACAAGTAAGAAATGGTTGTGGTAAGAAGGCCATAAATAGATTCTTTGATGGACATTTGAGAGTCGAATAACAAGTAAGTTTTTCCCTTTTTTGGGACATCATTTTCTGCTGTCACAGATGGCATGCAGACAATTCACAGCTCTCAACACAAATTTAGAGCAAGGCAGTGCTGTAGCCTGTAGGTCTGAGGAGGTCACGACACAGACAAATTTCGATGAAAAATTACCTAAATTTTAGGAATGACCAGGTGGTGCTTAGACTGGTGGTGCAGTGCCATTTTTTTCATTACATAGGGAAAGTCACACTTTTTTCGGTTACTTTCTTGGATGTGTTTGCCATGGATGAAGTCCACCATTTCAACTTCTATTCATCCGCGGTGCTCCGTGCCTCTTTGTCAAAACCAAGGACAGATGTCGCAAGATTTATCATTGTCTAACCAGACAAAACTCTGAACCAGAGTCTCGCCGTGTTCCCATTAAAATCCCTAATTTTGCCTCCACAGTTGGCAACACCAGGTGACACCCAGGTAATCTACAGCACCTGCTCAGCCTTCGGGCGAAACTCTCCGACAACAAAGACTCGTCTCTGCCTACGCTCCCTACTGTTTCAGGCAAAATAAGGGACCCGGGAGTTTTGTTTGCCAAAACTAATGTCGCCGATTGTAGAAATAGACAAAGCTTTGATGGGCAGCTTAGCTCCCTGCTAGGGAAATGCATCTTGGGATAATCCGCTGGCATACAGGATTTAAAGGAGGGTATTCACAAGTCGCTATATATAGTGGCTATACATATAGGCTGTGTGTTGGCTTAACAGAAAGCAAAGTTCAGTGTAGACTTAAAAAGGACAGGTGGGCTTTTGTAGTCAGTAAAACAGACATTGCTGCCTTGGTTTGAATTATATACTTTAAACAGATGGGCTTCTTAATGTGATGGGTTAAATGTATCATGCTATTTCAAGTAATGACGGAGTTGAACTGACCTATTTGCTATTCTATAGATTATTAACAATACCTTTCATATAGTATCAAATATGCCCTTTCAACAGTCTCACTATTAATATCTTCTTGCATATGACAATATATATCCTGAGGCAATAAATATGTTTACAAAAGTATGATTTTGACTACTATATTTTCTTTAGTTTTAAAGTGGAAGGTAACCCAAGAGCATTTCTTGAATATCTGTGCCCAACCTTGTCACACTTAACCTTAATAAGAAGCACAGTTCTCCGCACATGTGACTGTTACTAATTGTCCAAATTTAGTTCTTTTCATACTAAAATACCTTGTTTTCACAACATGGCATTCCTGCAACGTCCCTACCCAAACCAAGGTTGGCACTTCCCTTCAAGTCTCCAAAGAAACTCAATATAAACTAGACGTTCCCACGGTTGGAACATTCTTGCCTTTTTCTCAAGTCGACCTCTTCAGCTCTTAAGTGGCCATTATCATGTTCCCCTTTAATGAAAAGTTTGCTTCTGGGAGCAGAGTGCACATCTTCAAGGGACAAGTGGCACCTATCTCAACCCGCAACAATGAACCAAAGTGTTGCAAAAGAAGGTTACTTCAACCTTGAATGTACGCAAACTCCCACCTGAAAAAACACCCGACTTTGAAATCGGCGTCTCACTCCGACAGAACCAATTGACTTAGCACAAAATATGACTTTTTCAAGGCGCTACTTCAGCGAAAGACAATGCGGTATGACACACTTAACTACATTGGAAACTTTGAGCTTGGAAGACGGACTTGCTACAAGGTGTGGCATGTAAAATTCCTGTTGTAGTTGCTTCAACCCCCATGGCCCAACATAAAAACCTTGCCCAGAAAGGGATGTCACAAGGCATGGCTGGCTTGTGACTTTCCCTCCTATTTTCCACAAATGTTCTCATTTTGGTCTTTAACTTTAAGTTTAACCATCCAAATGTCACAACTAAATCATATACCTCAAGTATGGTTCATTGGAATAACACAAGGCCATTTAACCTCCTTCCTGCTAACTAACCCCATAACCAATACAAATTTAAAGCGCATGTGCTACTATAGCAGGAAGAAGGTTAAAACACTGACAGCTTAGGAAGTCCCATATCAGTGGCGTTAGAGGGATTCCCTGCCAAAACAGGAATCCGTGTAAGCCAGTCTGAGCAGAAATATGCAATATCGTATGTATTAGCCCCTAAGGCATGAACCACAACTTGGACCATCGAAGCCCCCTTTTCACAGTTCAATACGCTCTGCCGCTGATATACGTGATAAGACAGTGCCAAAAAATCATACGACAAATGGTCTCATTGGTAGTGAACCAGACGTATGGCAAATATGTCTCCCACCGCTACCATATGTTATTCCAAAAGTTATCACATGGTATTTGATATCATCAACCGCGTGAGATATTAGCTAACTCGTGACGGCTGATTTAATATTGAAGTTGATATCAAAGTTCACTCATAGTCATATTGACGTATCTAGAATATGTCGGAGCAAAAAAATCGATAACTTCCTAATGGACACATAATTGCCTGTACATAATGTTCTGATCCGCGAGATTCCGCATCAGTTTTTCAATGGGCATTCCGCAGATTCCGTAGCAAAAGGGACATCGTTGGCATGGCAACCGCCGGGCTAACTAGGATTGACAACTTGGGTTCGGACAAAGGCGAAAGCAACGTTTGGCTCCGAAAAGGAAAGGAGGACGTTGATACTTCACGATGGGGTCTAGCAAGGTCAAGAAGCCCTTATGTGATAACCTGTAATCAATAAAGGCGCCAATGCCTCCCTGCCATGCTGTACAAGAGAGAGAGTTTGTGACCATGTGCAATTCTGGTCAGAACAAAGGATATAGCATGGGGTCAGTCCAAAAAACTGGGCAAAACATTATTCAACTTACAAGTATAAATCTATAAAAATTTATTTGAGTTAGAGTTGAAGTAACAAAGTTAGGTGGTAAAAATGTACACAAACTTTAAAGACAGCGAGAAATAAAAGTGTGGTTTTATTGCATCACTTGTTGTTGTGGTTAGATAAATGGTTGGTCCCGGGAGAGGGGAGGGCAGAATCTCGCACAGGACATGACAAAGACAGGAGGAGGGGTAACGTTGGGTAACATAAATTCGGGATTTTTCCGATAATGATTGACTGAAATCAATCTAGCAGAACAATAAACCATCCTTTTTTTCTATTATTCTGTCAGTATCATGTACTATCTTTGCACTAATCATATATATGGTAGATTTTGTCTCTAGTCGTGCTGACACCATAATATTTCAACTTGAAACTACCGTCCGCCGCACGCACAATGACAGTGTTGTCGGACAGGGGGGCACATTAATTCGGGAGAGAAGATTCGTCTTGAATATCTTACCGCTAATCACATTTTATACAGCAGCTATTCGTTCCATCCTTGGCTTGAGGAGAGTGCTATGGATATAGACGTGTCCAAGTAAAAAAAATACACGAAAAAACGGCCGCACCGCACACATCAGGCCTTTGCTAACATCCCGTTTGTTGAGTGGGTTGAACGTCACTCAAAGTTGATCCCCACCGTCATGGCAACGTGTACATTATTCATGGCAAGTTAGCTGGATGCCGTAGCAATGGTTATACTACTATGTCCATGTGTTCCTTGTTGTGTTAGGAGCAAACTTTGAGGAAAATATCGTCTTCAGTCCACTATCACACGCAACATTTAGACAAAAAAGTGTTCCTCACAAACCTTTTGTCGTCTGCTTGACGACATGATTCTGGGTAACAATATGGCGGCGGGAAAATACACGTGCCGTCGGTTGTAGCAACAAAGAGTAGTTTTGATGATTGATCACACTTAGAATCCAGTTGCAGGTTAGCAAAAGAGATTGTAATAAGTTGTCTTGTAAATTATTGTGTTTAGCAGGCAGGAGATGTGACATTTGTCTTATAAACCAGCGAACAACCGTGCAGTGTGAGTCTCCCACGAAGCCCCCAGACTCTGTCAATAAGGGACGGAGAGTTTTTGACGTCGCCAACTTCTAATGCATGGTTATCGAAGCTTTTCAGGCAGTGTTCTGAATGTGTTAGCCTGTCAAGTTTGCATTTCTAGTGGTATTACTGATGTTGCATCTAGCACATATCCCTAAATACCCCGTTTTCGAAAAATCCCGAATTTAAGTACCCCACGAATTTATGTTACCCAACGTTACATAAAGGGGAGGATCCCGGGGAAACCCTTCATATTTGTAGGTTGTACAAGTTTTGTCTGACTTACCTGACAACGTTTGGATGCTCGAAACTTTCCAATTGTCTGAGGAGGGCGATCTCTCGAATGGTGGACATCGGCATACCTTCTTCCCCAGTCTGCACCCTCACCCTTTTCAAGGCTACGAATTCTCCCCCATTTTTCAAGTCTCTAGCTTTGTAGACAGTTCCGTACGCTCCTGTCCCGATCTTGGCAACTTTTTCGTACTGTTCAGTGCCTGGGTCCGGGTCCGTCTCCATGCTCGGGGGTGAGTGCGTCCTGTCCCGAGAGATCTCCGGCTACCACGCGGTGACCGGCGGCGAGCCCTTGTGAAACAGTATCCGGCGGCGCACGAGGCCACACACACTGAAAACCCGCTGCAGAACCGGCCGGTCTACACTCCAGCCCACGCCACTACCAGACGGCCCCGCAAGCTTTCTGTCATGTAAATTTAAATCTCAAATCAAAATATGCAGGAATTTTCGTCCCTTTTTTTTACCACGGGCCCCCGCAATGCAAGATTCACAACTTCAACTCTTTGTTGAAACAAAGTTTTTCAAGCATGTGTCAGGTTTAGACGGCTAGGACAGGCTTACATATATTTTTGTTTCTCTCAGGGGATGCCCAAATCGAATGTTTCCGCATTCCAGGTAAAATTCTGACGGATTTTCTTGGTTGAACGGGCCGACCTGGAACCGACCCAAGCCCGAACAGCTGATCTGAAAACTGCCCCGTCGGTCACCACACAATCACAGCGGCCTTGGACTCGGAAAAATCCCCATTCATAAAATCTCCGCAATGCATTCAGACTTCATTCATTCATCACATCCATTTGTTGACATCCTCCCCGAACGGCCCCTTTCCGAACTCTCAGAGCATGCTCTCCGGCGAAGTCGATCTTTTCCGGGGCAAAGAACGACAAAGAAGTTGCCAGACTTGCCCTACAAAATGTCCCGTCTATACTTGCCAGCTCCTGCGGCTCAAACCCGACGGCTGACTCTGTCTTGCTTGTACGGTGATCGGATCTCTTTGGCCGACTTGTGTCCTGAAAAAGTGAGTCAAATCAGAGAATCTGCGAAGAAAGAAGTCGGCATATCAAAGGCAATCCTTTCTTCGTAATGTAAACAGACATTTTGTAGTGCGACCGCTCGCAAACTTCCCCTGATCGTGTCCTTACCAGCCGCTGAAACTTAACAAAAACACTTTAAAGCAGTAGAACAAACATTCAACTTACCGTAGAGTGCAAAATTTTCCACTTTTAGCTCGCGCGCGATTTTTTCCAAATATTTTAAAGGTTTTCTTGCTCGCGAGAACGCTGTAGGTAGGGAGCTAATTATGACTTTGAAAAGCCCACGTGGATTTTTCTCTTGACCCCTGTCCGCTGTGATTGGTCGAGCCTAACACGTCAGATAATACAAATGATTTATGTCGCTAGGGGAGGTGTTTCCCGTCGAGCTAGAGGAACCGGAGTTTCCCTCCAAACGAAAACATTTACAGACGCTGAATTTCTGGTCAGAAAAACGCTTCACACCACCTGAAACTTCAGCGCGAGTGCAAGTGCAACAGAAAAGGGAACTTTCGATCGAGTATGATTCGCGGGGGTGGCAGTTTACCTCAGACTCCACCCCTTTGTCGTCTGCAGTCTTTCCCGCCACCCCCGGTCTAGAGGTCAACGGTCACGCCTCAATTGGTACATATTGTTATGCGGCTGCACAAAGACAACTTGTGATGCCCAACTTGTAGTTTATTAACTTCCTTGCAAGTCTTGATGCTGGGATTTATTCGAAACACATGTTCTTGTTAGAGTCTAATAAGCGCTGGGTGCGCTTTGCGGTTGAGCTGACTGCTTGCTTGTGAAACTTTCCGTGGGTTGTTCTTTGCGAAGGCCGCGGGCTGTGACCTCATTGTACTACACAAATATTGGAACATTCTTAACACCTGTGTGTTACAGTCCGACACTGTGTCGACGGTAACGTGGTGACCAACAGGGGCCACAGAAATCAGGATGCAATTTATCAGGCACTGTGTCGGGCTCTCGCCCCTCGGCGCTTTGATCAGGTTATGCGCCTGACACATTTGCTTTGAATCAAGTCCAAAGTAATGTGCCCAGAAATTTTGGGATCGTGTGTCCAGATGGTCTGACCGATAACGAACTCCCGCTGAAGTGTAGGTAACGGATGTTTTCTCTGACGTCCTGGGTGGCACAGAGGCCACGGCCCCCACTAGCCTATGGTCATGCCGCCAGGGCAACAGGTGAATAGAAGAGAATGATCGATTATGATGTCAGGTAGCCTCAGACCCAGGCCTATGCCAAGGACGCAGGCCTAGGACAAGTAGAATACTTACTTAATAGTCCTTTACTGATTGATATTCGTTTTTTACTTTTTGCGAATCCAAATAAAGTCAATGGTAAAGACGACGGTCGATCGCATAACTATAGTACGCACTACAACTTAAATGATATAATCATCATTTCAATGGAACGTGCACGAAAAAGTTCCAACGATTTTGAAAAATGATATTGTCTTAGCGAGGCTATAGTATGAGCGACAAGCTATGATGATATAGGATGATATAGCAAGTAATGATCTGCCGTGTTGTTTTGTACCGGTACCGCAAACAAATTAAGTTTCAAATATTTGCTAAGTAAGGAATTGGGGTGATTTTCCCAGGATGAACGAGCTGACTCAGCTGAGTAACTTCTCTTGCTGTCAAACATTTTCGATCTCATTTGCAATTCTTTAACTTTCCCAGACTTTCTTTTAAAAAACAGAATCGAAAGTTGTGAATAACTTTGTGAAGGGGGTTGTATAGATTTATCGCCACAATAAGTTTTAAAAAAAACAGCAACTGAGAACCAAGACAGTTGTTTATTTGAAAGATCTCCATTGTCATTGACATGACATCAAGCGGGATGGATGTATAGAGTTAAAATCTAGATTTAAGTGTAAAAAAAGAATTATGAGGCGGTTATAAACAAATAAACATATTGTTTTCTTTTCGCTCATAACTTGATGTTCTCATTTCATTTATGTACTTATTCATCACTGCTAAGGAAAAGTAACAGAAATCGTTGTGAAGATTTAAAAGCCTCGGTTAGGTTGTCTGATATGTCGTCGAACGAAAAGATTCCCACCTGCAATCAGTTCTTTGACTTTTCCGTACAACATAATGAACTATATTGCCGCGTGTAACGTTAAGGTTCAGATTGATGATTTCAAGTCATGATCAGGCTTTGTCGTTTTTCAAAGTTTTTAGGAGCTAAAAGGTCAAAAGCGGCTTCTACGGAAATACATCAAGACACTGCAGCTGATTTCGTGTAAACCAGGGTCTTACAAAAAAGACTTTCCGATGCGTATTGATGCCCATGTACCATTCACTGGTGTCTTCAAGTTCTAGTCTATTGACTAGCTAAGTCAAAGTTGATTAAAAGATTGCCATTTTCATGTGTCTTTTTTTGCGACGCTTCAATATTAACGAAGCATATCTTCAGCATTGTTCGCTCGTACGATCGTGCGATGTATGTTACTTTGTAGCTGTGTGCTCTTTTTCTCACAATCTATGTAAAAGAGATGGAGAACAGTCATAGATCTCCAAGCAGATGTAAGGATCCGACTCCGATACCCAGTCTCAGTATTGTACGCCTGTTTTTGCAACAGAGTACCTTGCTGGTACTTCAAATATTTCACTTTCTTCACGATTCGCAGAGGCTGAGACGCATCCTTACATCTGTTTGGGTAATACTCACGGTCCCTTTTGTGCAGATATACCGTACAGTTTACACGCACATGATACGAAAAGCATGTTGACATGTCGATATTGCCTTCCGTGACTTTGCACCAACGGTCCGAGATAGTACACACAGTTGAGTCTGATCGAACGCACCACCAGTACCGATATCTACTACTTTTATAATATAATTGCTTGTATGGAAGACGTTCACTAAAAGTCCTAGAACCCGGTTCTTCCTTTCCAATCAAGTTTCCCTTTTCAAGTTTCAGTTTCGCCGGTGTTTCAGCTATTTCCCGCAATACGAATTTAGCTCATTTATCTTATCATGTCTTTCAATCCTGCCCGTTGCACGCAACAAATTAAAACAGGTAATGAATCGAAATGATGGACGGAGTAATTCAGTCACTCGAAAGAGGGATCGATGGGGTGTGGTCACAGCAGGTGGCCGATAGGGGGCGTTATTATTACAGTCATGAAGTCACCGGCAGACGGGAGAGGGCGTGCCCGCGCGGTTTAGAACGTGCGTCAGCCGCGTGGGCTGACGATTATCACACACAAAACGCATCATGGAAGACACCACTATGTACTTACCATACAATACAATATTCCTTATGTAAACATGACTCTGCGACAAGTACTGCGCCATATGATAACGTTACAACAATATAAAAAGAACTCGGGTCACTTTTAAGTCTACAAATGACCACAAATGGCTTCGTATTTAAAGAGTCTATGTAAAAATACTCCCTACCTTTCGTTAGTGAAGCGTTGAAGTTAAAATATCATCGATTTTAAGGACAGTGACACACGATATTCTCTGCGTCCGGTCAAAAATCAAGCGTTATCATATTACAACGGGACTAGTTCGACTGCAGGAAGAGCTCTCAATATGTTACAAGGACAGGATAAGGAAGTGCCTCCTTCCCTCCTCTCAGACTGTGCCATGTGCAGAGCTAGTATTGGACGTGGACGATACTTTATCTACATTTTGATAGCCTCCTTCGCAGCCTTCTAGGGGCGCTGGCGTTTATTTTTTGATTCGCGATTTTCGACAAATGGGCCAGGTTCTTATACGAGACAAGGTCTTCCCAATGAGGTTTTATAAAGAATGAAAATAAAACCTCCTTGGTCTTCCCGGCATAAGGTCCATATGAAAATCGTTAATCAGCTAGCGCTATAGTCTCTACCAGACTAACTACGCCGGCTATACTACGGGAAAATATTTGCCGGGGGACTTTGGCCATCGAGGGTATCCGCAGGCGCAGTTACAAATTTGACCCTCTCTCTGTAGCCGACTCCCTTCATACAATTGACTCTATTTGGCCAATTTCTACTACTAGTATATTCCCAGCGACCCGCGGAGGCTGGTAGAGCCAATAGCGCTACCCCCAAAAATTCCAGCTCCATGCCCCTAGAAGGCTGCAGAATGAGGCTACCATTGACGTGGTTTGCATTGATAGGGGACACTCCCAGCCACCCCGCTTCCGATGTGTCAGGTTACAACCGCCGGAAAAGTTGACTTTGGCAGTTCAGTCGAGGTCACATAAAAGTTTGCCTCGTGACCCAGAACCGCCTAGTTGTTGTTGTGGTCGCCCACACGTCACGAGAAGTCAGTGAACATTACCCCCTGGCTCATTGGGGGCTAGAAAATTAAGAGAGGGGTGGGGAGGGGGTATACGGGGTATTGGTGGTCATATCAATATATTATTTCGATATGTTGCTCTATCCCATATTATTTCAATATGTTGCTCTATCCCATATGATTGTACATGTGTGTAATCAAACTCATTTGTATGCACCTATTCGTTTGTATGTATATATGTAGTAGACCTTACGAAAGTCGCTGTGCTTTTGTCGTGTCAATAAAGATCTCTCTATCAAAACGAAGTAGAAACGTGCATCATAGAGAAAAATTAGGGAAGATTATTTGAAGGGGTCTGCATAAGTTGGTTATACGAGGATATGAATGGGCACCGTAAGTGAAAGCCAATTGCTCCACGAAATTGCAATCCTCTTTCTGATCAGGCAATGCCACGTTTGCCGTTTCCACGAACTTCGGACACAGATCACATGATGTGAAAAACTTAACAAGGACAATGCTAATATTTATATCCTGAGTGACCGAAACTTGAGCTTTGACAATATGAGATAGTATCACAGTATAGATGATAACTCCTTGGCCACTTTTAACGTTTACGTATACTTTCAACAATTTTCCCTTTCAACAAGACGTTTTCATGAACTCCGGAATCGATCAATGCTCTCCTCCGTTCGATTTCAAAAGCGATGCGAGGCACAGACCGACCGCCAGGCGTCGTTATTTTGCTAGGGAACGGATCTATCGGCATATTAACCCCAATAGTTATACCACGGTACCAGCAGAGAGATACCGATGCACAAGGTGGGTTCCTCAATTTTCATGTATGAATAAGTTCTAAAAATGTTTTTCAATCGAATGAAATGACGTGTCAGTGCCTCTGGGCCTTCACAAAAGAGATGGTTATGAAAAGTCAGCATTGCAACTTGTCTTCTCATTTCAATTCTCTTTTTCAATCTTTACGGCAGCAACATGGATCTGAAATTGATTTGTCATTCCTATGTTCTCTTGCAGTTAGTACCTCAGCTCTATCTGTGTAGCAAAAAAACAAACAACATATACTTCAGGTACTCGTATTGACAGATGCCACATGTACCAGGACACCGTTCTAAAAGGACAGGATGAGTGAATAAAATCTGACGGAAACGTTGCAGGGAAATGAACTGAAAAAAAAACACACTCACACAAAGTTTAAGCCCCTAGATATATTCTGAAATTAGTTCTGTGTGTGTAGATTGATCACAAATGCCATGATTTCCCCAAAAAGCATTTTGCATATAGAAAAGTAGCCCACTGAATTTGTCCCACAAAATGTTTAAGGGCATTTTAGAGCATTGTAGGGTCCAAAGTGCATGTCTATCGGCATCTCAAGTATATACGTATATTAAAACAAATCAAATACTGGCTATGAGTGTTTGCTTGAGTAACACACTGCACCAGCAGACATACCAGAAGTTAAACTGCAAGAGATTTGGGGATCATATTTTTGGACAGATTGTTCGCAGTTCCGGCTTGAAATGAACTTCCGTTTACATCTATATATCATCATATCTGAAATTAAGAAAAAATAGACACACTATGCTCTTCATACTAGGTTAATGTTCAAAGTTTAGAATCGTCAGTTGTAGAAATCATAACAGACCAAGGGTACACGTTTTGCCATCGTGGTTCGGTGAATCCAAACAGGGAGAAATATCAAATGAATCAGGAAATTATTCCCACTGCGGCCTGTGCGTTGATCAACGTCAGTGTTAGTTACTTGCAAGGTGAAATGGAAGATGATGCTAAACTTACCAATGGTAAAAGTTAGTCGCCGTTGTTGCCCCTGTGCACGGACAGCCATGTGCATAAAAGGCGTGTACACTACACGTCGTTTTAACAAATAACCAACATGCAACGGGGCGGACAAGTTAGACCACATACCGAAAGTGAAAGTAGGATATCTGAAATGGACGCTTTGATTCATGATCAGTTCAATATTTTGTGCCCGTGCGTGGCACACACGGGCGCGCATACACACTTCTCAATAGCTTTCAATAGCTCCAAACATTTGCAAATTATATAATTTTTCTTTTTAGAATTTTTAAGTATTTTCTTTCTCATGAGTTTTTTGCAGGCTTTTAGAATAGGTTTAAACTTTGACAGTGTTGACCAAGTTGATACACAGAATAAAGTTTTAGCGGCCTTGTCTTATAAACGGACACGCACGCATAACAACAGTAAGCATTTGGTAGTCCAACCACGCCACTTACGGGTTAGCGACTAATTGCGATAGTGCACAGAAACTTTGTTGGTACTGAAACTGTCAATTTCAAATGTCGTCTCACCTCTTGTTTGCTATTCAAAAAATATTTTTAAGATCAAAACAGTTTATTTCCTCCAGTATCCTACATCTCTTTAGAAATTGTATTTTTCTAACTGCGAATTATTCTGAATGTGTGAAATAGGAAAAGCAACATTTTGTCTCATTTGCCAGTACCAGTGAGTACTTCTCTCGTGCCAGGTGAGTCAGCGACCACGCCCACCTACTGACGATTACGTCACGGTCACATGACGTCAGTCAATACATTCACCGCATGAGCACGTCTTGGACATAACATATATTATAAAACGGTTTCCCCCTTGATCATGAATCTAGGGGTGCTTTGTATACAGAATTCATAAATTTAATTAAAAGGTCGACTTTTTGACCAAAGATTGAGCTCCCAATTATCGCAGGTAATATTGTGGAACAGTTTTGTTTACGTTTGTAGCGTTTGGGTGCAGTCAAAATCCATCATGGCGTCGTCGTTTTTGGCTGTCCCGCTGAAGAAGTCGTCTGAAGTAGACCTTGTAAAACCCCTGGAAAAATTCATCAAGAACACTTACTCCGGACCAGGAGGGACCCAAGATGACTTCGTACCCCAGCTGAAGGAACTGGACAAGTTGCGAGATTCTGCAACCTGCAAGACGCTGGATAGACATGATAGTTCCTTGGAGCTCATCCAGAAGTGAGACGATTTTTCTTTTCTTTCTCAGGAATTTTGTTGCACACAAAGCTTTGTTTCGTATCCTGCCGTCTTTCTTTATGTCTTGTAGAGGTGTGACAACCATTGATAATGATTTGGTCTGCATTTACGTTATGTATTTCAGGCTATTTAAGTGTCAATTCTTGCATCGTCTGTTTTTATAACTGAAGACTACGGCCATGATAATGATGACATAAAACGCAGTGCTGAAAAATAATTTTTGAGATTCGTGACATCTTGTTTGTATATTTGCAATATCTTAGATATTTTCAAGAACAACATAGACAGGTTTTATAGAACTTCTGGCATTAGAGTGCATGGGTATGATGAAAGTGTTGCGCTAGGAAGGTCTGTAGCCTCTCCTACAATTTTTGAATATCACACCCGGAAGTGAGAAGCGTTTCTGGGTTTAGAGTGACGTCATTGTCACAAGCGTTCCAAAACGTTTTGAAGCCGATGTGCAATCTTAATTAGCTTCAATATAGCTAAAAAAAATGGTCGAAAATGGAAATGAATAAAAAGAAATTAGAAAAGAAAGTTCATTTCAAGTTCATTGTTGGATGTGTTGGTAAAAAAACTTGGGGTAGCTACTGTAAAGCGTATGATATTTGTTTTTTTTTATGTTAAAGTAACAATTTTCACAGTGAAGTGTGAACTCATCACACAGTGAATATATGTTCTGTCTTGCATTGTGTTACTATGATAGTTTCAACCACAATCTTATGAGTAAAACAAATGTGCCCTCTACTACCATAAAATTAAGCCTATGTGAATGTACAGTTGTATTTAATACTATGATAGTTATATAATTACTGCCTCTACTACCTCAGGTACTACGATCAGCTCGGTGCAATTGAAGCCAAGCTGCCAATCACAGAGAACCAGGTATGCAGATATTTTATCGTGTTATTGTTTAATATGTCTTGGGATGGGCATATAGAACTTCTGGAAATTCAGGTAGCATGTACATATGCACATAGACGATTCCACATCTTGTCATTTTTGTCGTCTTTCCAACTGCCCACATTTGGCCTATTGCAATGATCAAAAATATGATGAAAAAAACTGTTTAAAAGTTAGGAATAATTAGAGGACAATAGGGTAAATGGAATATCTTTCAGACTCATTAGACTGCTTTGTTATTCCATGCTTAGAAATCTCACTGATCCCATTGCCTGCTGGGAGATTCAAGGCATTCTGGGTAAAGCAGGGGACAAACAATATCATTACCCTGACAACATATACCAGACACAGTATACATGCTCACATGCGTGGCAAGGTAACGATGTTGTGTGCCCCTTCTCTACCCATAGTGCTCCATGTCTCCCAGTATGCAATGGGATTCCGCAGTTGAATTTATTTAAAAAACAACTGAAAAGGTCTATTGGTTATGTGTAGACTTTAGGTTCAACTTAGGAAAAACATGACATAAGCTAGAATTTGCTGACGTTGCTTTCTTGTCTTGCACTCTGCTGACGCTTCACATTTTCCCTCCGTCTTTCTCTGTCACACCTGTTTCTTAATCTACCTTCCTGTGACCTCTGACCTCCCTTCAGGAAGACGAACCCCCCACCCCCTACCAGGTAAGGTCAGGGTATTCCACCTGCACCCAATCTCCAAGCAGATGTTGGGAGATGAGAATGTAATGTTTTCCAGCTATCCCATTTTTTCTGACATGTATGATGATATAATCATCAGTAAACTGTTTCAGTCAATGTTACAATCTTCCTTCTCAACACCTGTTGGAGATTACTTTCACTGACTGTCTGTTACCTTACTTGCTTTTTTTCCTTTCTTAACACTTAATGCTTGACAAGTTGTGTACTATGTATTCGATAACTTTTGCTTTGTTTGCAAAGAATAACAAAACAATAATCTACCATCTTATAAAACATCACTCTTTCTAGTGCCTGTTCCCTATCTTAACACTAAAAAATCTATCCTGCTGTCTTAGTCATTTTTGTGTGACCTCGTTGCTATGTCTGCTGCCTATTTGCAGCCCATTTGATGCCTATTTGTACATGTCCTGGATAAATTTTTGTTTGCTTGTTTGTTTGAACCTTTGTTTATTCATGATAATCTCAAATCGGCACGCAGGCCACTTTTCATTGAGGTCATGAGGGATTCCTTAGAGGTAAGGGTCAGATACAATATAGCGGAGATACACAGTCATTTTAGTCCTGGTACAACAATATACAATTGCAACAATATACAACATATAGTAGGGCGAAAGCTGGTTCATGGTCCATGTCCGTTCGTTTTGTTCATTTCCGTTGTTGTACACTTTAAATAATATATTCTGTTGTTCTTGTAGATCCGAGTCAACTTCACCTGGTATGATGCCTTCGACCAGGGAATGCTGTTTCTGGGAAAGATGAAGAAGAGTAAGTTATCTGGTTTAATCTACACCTTCCTTCCGAATTCTGGACTGTCAACTCTTTGTTACGAACTTCATCAGTTCATCAAATGTGTGGTGGACAGCTTTATCAAACAGTCAGAACTACTTCAGAGTGAACAAAGAAATATTCTCACGAGACTTTTTGACAATGCACGCTGCGTTCATGAGTTTTCAGATGGCTCTTTGGCTCAAGAAGGAGTGATGCAGTGATATTATGCCCTCTGGCAGCTTTTTGGTGGAACTGCTAGGGCCTTTATGTTTTATTGTTTGTTTTGTTTATTTTGTTTATTGTTTCTTCGCATATGTACAATATAAAAAAAACAAAGAGAAATAGAGTAAAGAATACATGCAGGAGAGGCCAGAAGCCTATACGGCTTTTCGGGGGCCTCCCCTAAACTACTCAAATGGGATTTTTACAAAATTATATATCATCGAAACTAAGAAAAACTAACGAAAGAAGAAATTGGAATTTTAACATAAATCCTAATGAAACAAATGAAAAGAAGAGGAACTACAAAGTAAATTATGAGTTGTAAACATAATAAGTATTATAATGAATAACAATTTATAAAGAAATAGGTCAAAATTATACAAAAATAACAATCATATGAATTATTTTGTCATCAGATACCAAAGGAAAAGTGGAAAACAAGGAAAACAAACAAATCAGGAGAAAGTAATACTTGGATGTTCTATGACATCTATCTTTAAAAGTTTTTTGAAACTAGGTAAAGACGAGCAGGACTGTAGAATTTGGCTGAGATTGTTCCATACGGTGGGGCCTCTAAACATTATTGTATGTTGTTTTTGAGTAGTTTTTGTCTTAATTGATCTTAAAAGATTATGTTGTCTCGTATAGTGGTGATGGATATCTGAGTTGAAATTTAAAAGACCTTTGTATTGTTCAGGTAGGGAAGAGCTATTATGGACGATTTTATGGACAAATAAGGCAGTTTGAAATTTATTGATGTCAAATACAGTCATAACATTTAAATCACGAAACAGAGCTGCTGTGTGTGCTGTGAATGACGCATTGGCTGCTATTCGTACAAAGCGCTTTTGAAGGAGGTAAACAGGATTGATGGATGTTGTGTACGTACTACCCCAAATTATGTTGCAATAAGTTAGATAAGGGTAAATCAAACTGTAATAAAGAACCATAAATATGTTTCGTGACAGCAAAGATTTGACTTTTCTAATGATGCCTATGTTTTTGGAAATTTTTTTGCAAACAAAATCAATTTGGTTCTTCCATGAAAGTTTCTCGTCTATAATTACGCCTAAAAAACGGGTGTGACTTACTTGATTGATAGCATTGTCATTAATATAGATCCTAGCCTTTTCTTTATCGTATTTCTTGTTCCTTCCTACAAAGATAATAAAATTAGTTTTTTTTACGTTAAGGGACAATTTATTTGCCTTGAACCATTGATTTATCTTATACAATTCATTATTCATAGATGTTACTAACGTGTCAAAGTTTTTGTGGGACATAAATAAATTTGTATCATCTGCAAATAACAGAGCAAATAATTTATTTGATACTGATGCCAAGTCGTTAACATAAATTAAAAACAAGAGGGGACCAAGAATGGATCCTTGTGGTACGCCACATGTTAAGACATTTTGGGAGGAAATATTATTTCTATTAGAGACGAACTGTTTTCTGTTAGTTAAGTAGTCTTTTAGCCAACGAAGGGCAGAGTCGGTAAATCCATAGGTGAATAGTTTGTTGAGAAGTATGTTGTGATCTACTGTATCGAATGCTTTGGAAAGGTCAAGAAATATTCCTATCGTGTATTCGTTATTTTCTAAGGATGTGGTGATTTTGTCAACAAGTTGCAAGAGTGCCATATATGTCGAGTATTTTTTTCGAAATCCATATTGATGCGCATATAATATATTATTGATTTCAAGGTGATTCACAATCCGTTTATAAACTAATTTTTCCAAGATTTTTGAGAAGGCCGGTAAGATTGATATTGGACGATAATTGGTGAAAACACACGGATCTCCGGCTTTGTACAATGGTATAACTTTGGCTATTTTAAGGTCTGTTGGCACTACTCCGTTTCTCAGAGAAGTCTTAAAAACATGTGTTATTGGCTCTAGAATTTCGGGAACAATCTGTTTTAACAGCAAGGCACTTATTTCGTCTTGGCCAGGAGCTGCGTTTTTTAAATTCATAATTATATCATGGATTTCCGTTGCGGTGGGTTCTTCAAAAGAGCTTATAGGTGGGTACGAATTTAAAAGGTATGACTCAGGAGAAATATCTGTTTCATCAATTTCTTTTGCAAGAGAGGGGCCAATGTTTACAAAAAAATCATTAAATTTGTCTACTATGGCTTTTGGATCAGATACCTCCAATTCCCCATCAATAAATTTATTCGGAAGAATATTAGTTGCCTTTTTCCTGTTCATAATTTCATTAATTAGTTTCCAGGTTTTTCGTATGTTAGTGGATGCAGCTGTAAATTGGTCTTGGTAATATTTCCTTTTGCAATTACGAATCAGCCTGTTGAATTTGTTTCTGTACGATTTGTAACTATGCAGTTTTGTTGGTGTAGGATTTTTTAAATATTTCTTGTAGAGTCTATTTTTCATTTTAGAGGACTTGCGGAGACCTGTAGTAAACCAAGGCTTGTCGATGCCTAGATTTTGCTTTGCTGTAGAGTTTGATAGGGGGAAACATGTGTCAAAGTGTGAATTAAAAATTTGCATGAAGTCACAATAAGCAGAATTTGCATTTGTGTTGTTTTGTACACAATCCCAAGTTTCCTCGGATAAAACATGTTTAAAACTATCAATATTTTTTCTATTGAATTTCCTGCACTTGCGTTTTTCATATTCAATTTTCTTGTCTCTATTACATACATATTCTATAATGTGGAATATTGGAAGATGATCAGATATATCTGTAACAAGGAGACCTGATGTGCATGGGCTCGTTAAAGAATTCGTCAATATGTTATCTATCAATGTCGCTGAGGTTTTTGTTATTCTTGACGGTTTAGTGATAGTTGGAAAATAACTACACAAATACAAAGTATTTAGGAAGTCCGCAGTTAATGAGTGATCAAGATTGAAATCGCCAATCAAATAACAGTTTTTGCCTTCTTTATCGATAGCATCTAAGGTCAGGGTAAGGTCACTTATGAATGTTTTTATATCCGAATTTGGGGGCCGATAAATGCAGCCTATTATAAGGCTCTTTGCCGTTGTCAATGAAGATGCGGGGATTTCTATAAACATTGATTCAATTTGTCCATTTTCTGCTTGTATAGCAAGATCTTTACGTTCTATGAATTGCATGCTCTCGTGTAATAAGATGGACACTCCCCCACCCATTCTGGTTGATCTACAACAATGTATAGAAGTATAATTTGGTATATCATACAGATGTGAGGTGGAATCTTGTAGCCATGTCTCGGTGAGACCAATGATGGAAAACTCATGGCGAAGAGTGGACAGATAATGCACGAAATGATCGTGGTTACGTGGGAGGCTTCTAATATTAAGATGTAGAATTGAAAATGTATTCTTGGGTAGTGTATTGCACAAAGTGGAAAACGAGTTTTCTGAGAAATACTGGCACGAATTGTCTGTAGAGTTTCTTAAAAGATTTACGTCAGGGTCCCAGTTATCTGTATATTCTGTGTTATTTAATAAGAAAGGGTCAAAAATCAAATTGTCATTATCAAAGATGTACTTACCTGAAGTTTGTATTCCTTGTTTTTTGTTTGTTTCAGGGGTAGCCATAGTCATAGATAAAGTATTTGTAATGTAGCGTATATAGTATTATACAATTATGGCAATTGTATCAGACTTAACTTATTCAAGTTCCGAGGGCAGTTCAGGGATTTCCGTCTTGTCTGGTGTGTCTGGAGTCAGATCTTGTACTTCGGCGATCAGGTATTTCTACTCTGTGAGGTTCTCTTGGGGGGTGGATGATGAGCTTGTCGAATTTCAGGTATGCAATGTCTCCTCTTTCTCTGGCCTCTTTCATCTTCGGGATGAGCTCTTTCCTCTTCTGGCGTACCATCTCGGAGAAATCCTCGTTGATGTAGATGTTACTTCCCTTCAAGTACTTAGCTCGCTGGACGATTGTGTCTCTGTCTTTGAATCTTAAGAGCTTGGCTACGATAGAGCGCGGCCGACCACCATCTTGGAATCTACCATTCCGGTGAGCTCTCTCAATCTCTATGCTCATGGGATCAAGCTTCAGTTTTTCCTTCATGAGACTTTTCACTTTTTGCTCGCATTGGCTCCAAGTTTCATCCCTGGCGTCGGGGACTCCATCAATCAGGATGTTGTTCCTCCTAGACTGATTTTCTAGGTAGTCTGCTTTGTTCTGGTGTGCCTGTAGATCTGCTTTGATTTGGGATATTTCAGTTTCAATAACCTTGACGTGATGTTCATGGTCACGTAGGGTAGACTTGGTGTCGTCAGTTTCCTTCTGAGTGAAGTGCAGGCTGTCTTTGATCTCTTGTACTTCACGAATCAAGTTGTCCATTCGCTTGTGTGTTGATTCCACAATAGTATCCAAAAATGATTTGAAGTTCCTCTCCTGTAATTCTAGCAGTTCTTTAACCATCGAGAGTGAAACATGGTCGTCTTCTGGAGGCTTTTTGGGCGCCATTCTGATTCTTAGCGATGGGAGGGGGGTCGCAAAAACGTTTGGTCCTCGCCAAGTCGAAGCAGAAGTGACTCTCGACGTCTTGGTGTAACTTTTATGCTTCGACTCATTCGGTGCACGTGACTTCCGCTTATGTCAGAGACTTTGGTATCATTTCTATATGTGTAGTTTTCCCATTCTGCATGAATGAGCCTGAATATTTCATCTGTTTTAAAGGGATGTCATCTGGAGACTATGAGAGGAAATGTGTCCAGATCACTATGACAGTGATCACTATGGCCCTCTAGCAGCTATGTTGGGGAACTGCAGGGGCTTTTATGTCAGAGACTTTGTTTTGATTTCCATTTGCGTAGTTAAATTTCATTTTCTGTCTCAAGTAGACTAAATATTTATCTATTTTTAAAAATCAAAGCCATGTCATCTGAAGACTATGGGAGGATGTGTGTCCTGTTCAACACCAGAGCACTATGACAGTTATATAGGGCCCTCTAGCAGCTATTTTGAGGAACTGCAGGGGCTTTTTTGTTATAGACTCCTTTTCTGTATCAAGAAACCTGAATATTTCATCTGTTTTTTTTTTAAACAAAGCCATGTCATCTGGAGACTATGAGAGGATGTGTGTGCTGTTCAACATCGGAGCACTGATGAGCCAAATAGCTGCTGCACAAAACCTAAGCATGGACGATGGCCTGAAAAACTCTGCTAAGTACCTGCAGGTATGTGATGAAAATAGAAAGGACGCAACACTAATGTCCATGGCATACACATTCGAACATTGTTATATTTCTGTTAGTAATGTATGTCCTTGTATTCAGTTTTCATTTTGTGTAAACTTGAGTACTGTCACTGTCTCTGATGCTTACAAAAAAAGTTCATGATTTCAATTTAAAAGAATGGCATACACGTAAGATATAACGTACATGTATAATGTGTATAGATAATAATTTGGCAATGGTCTACATATCTTTATAACACGTCAAAGAGTATACATACTATTACTGCACTACATGTGTTTGAATCTTTTACATTTTTACTGGACTTCTAGCAAGCTGCTGGTGTGTTCACGCACATCAAAGAGTCCATGGCAGGACCCTTCCAACAGGTGGTGACCCCTGACCTCTCCCTGGAGATGCTCAGCACCCTGTCTGTTGTCATGTTGGCCCAGGCCCAGGAGGCCATCCTGCTCAAGTCTATACAAGGTAGGGACACAGCCTATTTTTCTTGGCGATGCCTCAGGGTTGGAGCTGTTTACTAGGATCTTTATTTGTCTATAATGTTCTGTTATGAACAACTATAGCCACAGGGACAATTACTGAAATAGGCTGAACTTTCGGAAGGCAACTTATAGCCTGAGGCCCCGTGTATTAGACAGCTTAAAGCATCAGGCCCAAGCGTCAAACATGCACTGAAAGAACCCAACACACTTATTCAGAAAAATAGGAGTGACATGGTGAGCTTGGCCAAAAAAAAGGAAGTTTGTAAGGTAATGGCACACTAGTTACATGTTTTGTATATTTGTTTCTCTTTGGATTTTTTGGACTGGACGGATGTTTCTTGGAAACTTCAATAACACGTAACATGCAAACTTCAATACAAAGTTTAATTTTCCCTATTATGTTGTTTTGCAGACAAGATGAAGGAAGCCATCATTGCCAAGTTGTCCATGCAGGCGTCTGACCTGTACTCTGATGCTATGAAACAGGCACAAAACCCGCACTTCGGAGATTTACTCCCAAAGGTATTAATCACACCACTGTGTTAGATACAGAAATATTTTTGAAGTACTTCATAGTAGTGGTACTGTATCTATTTACAGTCATTCAAGGTTTAATTCTGACTTGTCTGTTAGTGATATTGTCTTGTGACCAGAGTGTTTCAGACCTATACAGGTAAACAATATTGGTATTCAGTTCTGTTCAGTTTAGTTATTTTGCTACGATAGACATGGCTGTTTTCAATAAAACCTTCAGAAATAAGTAGAAATCATAAGAAGCCAATAACACAAGAAAATCAAGATAACCTAGGAAGTCAAACATTGGATCAACTGTATGTAAAATAACTAAATGTGGAGTTTGCATATCAATCAAAGAGCAGCATCAATTGTATAGTTCATCAATAAGTAATGGTACAGGTTTGCCTCAGTCTTATAACATGAAATTAATCAGATTCAATATAACAATTTATTGTTTCTATCTTACAGGAGTGGATCCCAACTCTAGCTGGGAAGCAGGCCATGTACCATGCTCAGGCTGAGTACCACATGTCACTTCTGGCCAAGAAGAACAAGAACATTGGAGAGGAGATAGCCAGGCTTAAGGTACAGTTATTTTATTAGTATAGGAGACAGAAATCCTGTCTTGAGAGGCAGCAAATCAATGTTGAGTATCAAATTCCGTGGATCAAGAGGGCAGAGGTTTGAACCCAGCTTGTGGGAGGGATTGCATCTATCATTTTGTATGGGGGGGCTTTAGGAGTCAAACTTCTGGGCGTAAAAACAAGAACTTTAACTTGAAACGCAAAGCCGCATAGTTGCTCAGTGCAAGTCTACAGGGGACCAATTCTAGGTGCTGAACAAATACTCACAGGAAAAGCATCTCTTCTCCCTAAGTCAGAAACATCATGATTTAGACAAGCTCGACTCACTGACCCAACGGGAGAAGCTGCGGTTATGAAGGCTGCTTGGGACATTCCCTACCCCATTTAGACCGGAATGGTTTTTATCCACTCACCCTGGGAAAGAATTCTCCTCTTTTCGATAAGTGTGATGGGTTCTCTAACATACTGTTTGTTGGCGTTCAAGTCAAAAATTATTTTCCCATGTATCTCCCCAGCATGCCCTAGAGCTGGCAAAGACCGGGAGCAGTAGGGCAGGGTCAACCATGGACATGAAGGACTTCATCGGGAAACTCCAGCGCGCACACGACGCTGCCGACAAGGACAACAACTTCATCTACCACGACCGCGTTCCCGAACTCAGCACCCTGCCTGCCATTGGTCGAGCTGTTGTGGCGAAGGCTTTGCCCCTTTCCAAACCCATGAATCCCAAGTCCTCAGGTACTGCTATTATTTCAAATCATTCTCTATCCATTTAAAACGATTTTAAGTATCAAAAATCATACCGTTTATACCGGCTATTAAAGACAACAGTTCTGCATTATGGTACTGTACTACACCGAGAAATTTCACAATTGATCTGGAGTATATCAAAAGAAGGACAGTCACTTCATCTTTAATTACTTTTCCATTATTTTTGATAAAGTTGCTGAAATATCTCATACCGATCTTAGTACTGTTGGTGATTGGGCTACATGTCAATAACAAGTGTGCCATTTTGGGTTCTAACTGTAAAATTGTTAACTATTTTTATGCTTTTAAGGTTTTCAAACATAACCATGGTATTGTAATTTTCTGTTCCCAATGCTTCATCCAGGTTGTCAACTGCATTTTTGTACAGTGTTCCCTTTATGAAAGATCGCAATGTTTACAATGTTTGTGTATGTTTTGTGTTATCTGACTACAGACCTGTTTGAGAAGCTGGTTCCCCTGGCGGTGCACCAGGCGCTGACGGGTTACGAGACTCGTAAGGCGGACGTGGTGAACAGGGAGGTGGGGCGGCTGAGGGAAGCCACTCAACTCATGAACAGGTGAGGGGGAGGGGGGTATGTGTCTTACACATGTGTCTTACACAGGGAGGTGGGGTGGCTGAGGGAAGCCACCCAGCTCATGAACAGGTGAGGGGGAGGGGGGTATGTGTCTTACACATGTGTCTTACACAGGGAGGTGGGGTGGGTGAGGGAAGCTACCCAGCTCATGAACAGGTGAGGGGGAGGGGGGTATGTGTCTTACACATGTGTCTTACACAGGGAGGTGGGGCGGCTGAGGGAAGCCACCCAGCTCATGAACAGGTGTGTGTGTGTGTGTGTTGTGGTGG
This sequence comes from Branchiostoma lanceolatum, assembly GCF_035083965.1. Taxonomy (NCBI): domain Eukaryota; kingdom Metazoa; phylum Chordata; class Leptocardii; order Amphioxiformes; family Branchiostomatidae; genus Branchiostoma; species Branchiostoma lanceolatum. The sequence continues at coordinate 14,264,623 of NC_089733.1, read as the reverse complement.
GGGGGACATGTGTCTTACATTTTACTGTAATAATGGTTTAAGCACAAGTGGTGTAAACTCTAGCGCAGAAGTTCCAAGCCCTACAACCTCCTTGCCATTACCCAATTGTGAAAATGTTGACAGGGCCCCTGTCCGGACTCAAGCTAATTTTAAGTGTGTGTTACAATCAACTGGGGGCCCATGAGTCTTAGAATAGCCCGGGAAACAGCACGTAAACTACCCAGCGGGACATCAATTTGGGAAATGACTGCAGTATAACAGTCCATCTTTCCCTATGTACATGTAGTGTTCTGGCATCATTTAATCTACCAGCTGCGATCGAGGACTTGTCAGGCGACACCGTCCCCCAGTCTATCCTGGACAAGGGTGCAGCCATCAAGGAGAGGGGAGGCATCGAGAAGATCAACCAGCTCATCCAAGACTTACCGGAACTGCTGCAGAGGAACAAGGAGGTTCTAGATGAGGTTTGTCAGAACTCTTGTGTAGAGCTTCACTCTCATGAAACACTGAGAAGATCTGCACTTTAAAAACCCTAGCACAGTCATAGAGCCTGTTTTCTATTTCAGAGCAAAGCAGTCATTTTCAAATTCTTTTTGTGCTGGTTTCTTAAGAACTTCAAAACGTTCTGGAAACTCATGTTTGAAAAGTGCTTTTGATACATTCCAACATCTAAAACAGAATCATGCTTGCTAATTGGACAGTACTCATATATGTCATCTCCTGTGTAAATGTTGCAAAGAAATCCAGGCCAATCTCTTAAATAAAAAGCAAATGAGATTATGGTTTGGAGTACTTTGTCTATCAGATTTGGATTTATACTTTGAATTAATCCAAATCAATTCTATGGAAATTTTTGGTTTGTTGAAAAATAAATAATGATAAAATTCACTGTTGCGACCAGGCTAATCGTGTCCTGGATGAGGAAGAAAAAACTGACAGCGAATTGCGGGCGAACTTCAAGGAGAGGTGGACGCGAACGGCGTCCGCCCAGCTGTACAGTCCGCTGAGGGCGGAGGGCGGGAAGTACCAGTCCATCCTGGATAACGCCATCCACGCTGACACCATCGTACGGGAGAAGTACAACAAGCACGCAGAGAACATCACCCTGCTATGTAAGCCTGAGGTAAGGATCACATTTCCACCCTCAGATTCAATTCGTTTTAGCTCATTGATGATCGTTGCATCACTATAAATTGAACCCGGGCTCACCAGTGCACAGACTCACCACTAGGTACTTGAACCACACTGTTAGTGTTACATGTGCTATATACATGCCATCACCATCTCATTCATCTGTACAAGATATAGAGACTGTCGCTCAAGATTTGGCTTGTTCAGCGGACTAAAAAGATGTCAGGACCGACAATGACCAAAACACATTGTCTTTCAAGACAGACAAAGCCCTTATTTACATACACATGTACTTCACCCGTACTCAGCACCTACTTTATTTTTTAAAATTTTTTTCTTTAAGTATAACTACATGTACAAGACATTGATGGTTGAATTCCCGTGTTATCCACATCAATGTGTTACATGTTTAATTTTCTTTGTCCAGGATCTGACAGGGAAGATTCCTTCATCCAGCCCAGCAGCAGCCTTACAGAACAGCAAGGTAAGTTGTAAATCATTTTAAGTTTGTGGAGACTTGATTTTCCAATAGAGGGGGAAAGGAGACATCAAAAGTTGAAACATTACTGTAACTGTAGTAACGCAATGCAAGCCATGGCAGGGGTTTGCAGCGCAGTGTATGTGAACAACGAACATAAAGCCACTGCAATTATTTTTTACAATTTACAGTAAAACTGACCTCAATTGGAAATACGTGTATTAAGTGTCGTAAGTTCTCCTGTGATTATGTCTTGTTTGCTTGACTAAACTAAGAAAGAAATGATTGAATTGTGTGCCCCCTAGCAGCTTTCCTAGGAAGGAAAGTATTACTGCACTCCTAATGATTTTTGTTATTTCTGGTATTCCTGCAGTGCGTGACGGACCTGCGCCAGTTGATGGAGGAAGTGGAGACGATAAAGGCGGAGAGAGACGTCATCGAGTCAGAGATCAAGGAGGCCAAGACTGACATCTGTGAGTGCGATGTAAACTTCTGTTCAACTGTAGAGATTAGTGCAATATATGGTGAAATTAGAATCTAGTGGATAGATTGTTTGTCTGGCACTAGAGAGGTCGCAGGTTCAAACCCTGGCTGGGTCATACCAAAGACTTAAAAAAATGGTACATACTGCTTTCTCTACTTAGCACTTAGCACTCTGTGCCCAATAGAGTACGCAGCCTTATTAAAGTACGTAACCCCAATCTGGGGCTGATTGCACTAAGGGTGTTGCAACGTTCAAAGGAAAAACCCCTGGCCCCCCGTTCAGCATTTCGTTCATCAATCGCAAGGAAGTTCACATGATCATATTAGACATGTCCTTCCGATGTTGTTTGCAAAAAAGGTGTTTTTGGTAAGAGCTGCAAATACGTGTATTTGTAAATAAGGTATACCATGCTATTTTTCATCTTCAGCATAATGAATATATGTATTACTAAATGATTTAGCCTTTGATCGTGTGGCAGTATTCCGAACTCCATGTTAGGGTGTGCATTCACGCTGATTTGCGATCAACTCCCAATTTTTCGGAGTCAATCCCCCTATAAAGTACGCACCCCGACTTTGGGGTCCATCTGAATCACCTTCTTGTGACTTGAAAAGTTTTAAAAGCATGTATTCTATTGGAAACCTTGGTACCATTGTGACACTTTTATCTTCGTGGAGTGGATACTTAAAAAATGTTCTTAGCACATGCTTCATTCCTGAACGTGTTTTATTTTATCTGACGTTTTTATGTTTCTGTAGCGTCTAAGTTCCTGACTGCTCTGGCCCAGGACGGTGTTGTGAACGAGGAGAGTCTGTCGGTGGGAGAGCTGGACAGGATGTTCAGCCCCTTACAGAAACAGGTCACAGACAGTGTGTCCAGGCAGGAAAGCCTGATGGGGAAGATTCAGGTAGGTCAGAGGGCAGAGTTTGAGTTTATAGAGACCCTTAGGGGTACAGAAGGGGTACAGAAATTTCCAAGCAGCCTTTCAATCAAACACCATTGATTCCAAATACGAATTCAAAGTTACTCAAGTGACTGGATAAATATTGTAAAGGGTCAGACGTTTCTGACAGCATCTGCTATCTTGCGTCAGTGACTGAGTCATTGACAAAAGGTCCCTGACAAAAGATAGCAGATGCTGTCTGAAACATCCGACTGTTTACAAAAGTTATCAAGTTGCTTATCAATTTGTGAAACTAGAATTTTGTCTGAAACACCATTGAGACCAGTTTTTTTATTTCTCCCCATACAGACTGCCAACACAGAGTTCTGCCAGCAGAAACAGGCCAGCGGATCAGCCAATCAGAGGGAAGAGAAGCTGAAGGACCTGGCCGCTGCACACGACGCCTTTATGGAGCTGCTGGGTAATCTGGAGGAAGGGACCAAGGTAAGGGGGCATTGTGGGTAGTGAGAGTCTGTGGGAACAAGGTGTGACTGAACTTCAAGATGTAAAAATACAATCTGAAAGCTCCATATATGGTGTTACATGTATATTGGTTATTCTGAATTCAATTTACCTTATAGTTTGTATAGATTGCAGTAATAAAACCAGATCTTAACTTTTAACCAGTGTGTACTTAAATTGCTAAAGGGAGAATTCTAAGTACCTGTATAACATTTAGAGCAGCTTGAAGATAGTTTACCTCTTTAGCTCTTTCTTAAGAGCTAAGAAAGGATATTGAGGGGAAATATAAATCATTTATTAATCATATTTGTCTTTTTATTCATGCTTCAGTTCTACAACGAGCTTCTGCTGCTTCTGGTCAAGTTCCAGACCAAGTGTAACGACATCGTCTTTGCACGAAAGACAGAGAAAGATGAACACCTTAAGTAAGTATTTCAACTTGATATTTGAATTCTACATCGTTCTGTTATGCTATTTATCAGATTCCAAGTGGCTTCATCTTAGTTTTGTGGGAGTTATGTTCTGTTGAAATCCAGATGAAAATGTCATGAACTTTTGATTTTTTTGAAAGGGGACAGAAAGGTTTTATTTTTATCCTTCCAGAGCAGCAAAATTCCATCCTGGGATGAAAAGACAGTTGATGGAGAGAGCTCTGGTTCCAGTTTGAGAATGAAATCACATGTTATGTGTCAACTCATAAAGGATTATTTGACTAATGTGTTATGCTCCACGCACAGAGACTTGCAGGAGAACATAGCCAAGCAGCCGTCGCAGTCTGCCCCTGCCCCACCAGCCTACCAGGCGTCTGGTTAGTCATCTTACCTTACATGTGATGTTTAACCCTTATCAGCCTGATGTGTTTTTGTTAACCCTCCAACAGGGATATACAGGACAGAATTGTTCAGCAGCCAACCTCCAATGTTCCTAACGCACCGGAGTATCAAAAAACTGGTTTGTGACCAAAAACAATTGGTGACTACATTTTTTGCTGGGTTTAAAGACTCACTTTGCTTTGTCTATTATGGTTGTTGGTACTTATGTTTTCTGCTTCAGTTTCAATGCACCCTCCTGAAAGCCCCTATCGCTTGATTTGTTAGCTCGCTCGCGTAGGGGCCCTGCTCTTTAGCCCTGGTAGACACGGTTCTGGCGCCGTCGCCACCAAAACAGCTTCAGCCAATCAGATGGTTTGCTAAACCTCATCTCGAGCAAAAGCGCAAAGGACGCTGGGAAGCTATCTACCAATCAGGTTACGTCTCGCATCGTTACTTTGGGTTCAGAACAAATTAACCACCAAATTGTGCCGAATAAGGATAGCTCATTAATTATTCTGTCAGTAGCGTCACCAGAACCGTGTCTACCGGGGCTAAAGAACAGGGCCCCTACGCGAGCGAGCTAAAGAATCAAGCGATAGGGGCTCTGCTTTCAGGAGGGGGTTTCAATGGAACGTTACCTAATTGCACTGCACTTCGATTTCTTATGTACGGTGCATGTTGCAAAGAAACTAGCTTGTACATAGACAGCACTTCAACTTTCATGTCAGTGTATAATTTCAGCACAGTAGGGTGAGTTGTGTTGTGTATTGTTTGGACAGAAAGCCTACCTTGCTTGTCTGGTATCCGTCCTATTCTAACTTGGTTCACTAGAAGGTACACGGTGTAGCAATTTCACAGGCATGTGCTTTCTTGGGATTGTTACAATATTTCTAGTTTTGCATAACAATTTTGTTGACTATAGAACCTGTATTGCTATTACAGGACCTGGCGGAGCGGCCAAGGCACCCCCACCTCGCCCCCCTCCCCCTTCGGTGCAGCCGCAGCAAAACCAACAGCAGCAGCAGCAGCCACCTGCACAGCAAGCACCTGCTGGCTCCCAGCCGCCGCAGCTGAACATGCCACAGGCGGGACAGCCCCAGTACGGCTACAACAACCCCCAGTACTACAGCCCTCCCCCCATGCCCACCAGCTACAACCCCTATGCAACCATGCAGTACCAGCCGCCTCCACAGCAGGGCGCTACTGCACCATACGGCCAGCAGCCCGGAGCCCCGCCCTACCCCCAGCAGCAGCAAGCTGCCCCGCCCTACCCACAACAACAGTACGCCCCCCAGTACCCCCAACCTGCGTACAACCCATACGCACCCCCCTCCCAGTATAACCCATATCAACAACAGCAGCAGCATTGAATGAGTACTACCGAGGTATACATATATTTCAGAACACAGAAACATCACCCATGTCTATATTAGCCTTCTTATATCCCATTTTATAGCATACTTACACAGGCAAATGGTAAAACCAGTAGTACAATATTATGTCTCAAAAATATACATCATGTAAATCTTTTTGAAAAGCGTTGACGTCATGATCAAGAAAATGTTTTGTTTGTGATGACATTTTTCAGAAAATGAAATAGAGATATTTCCTTCTTTCAGTTTGATGTACAAATAGAATCTGAAGTGCCTCAAAGGCCACTTCTTAAATCAGAGCACTGTTTTTTTCTTATAAGAAAATGTAATGCTTTTGTCGATGTATCAACAGTTGTTATGCTTGGAGAAGGGCTGGGTTTGTTAATAGGAAACCAAATGTAGAGCAACCATGGCTAAAGTCTCACAAAAGAACAATATTTTCACACCCCAAAAGTCTTATATATAATTAGTGTCTTATTGAGCCTTCATTTTGTCACATGCACATTTACGTACATATCTGTCAATCTTCGTCGCAAAAATGAAATAACATTACTATACTGATTTAAAAGTTTGTGGTGAGATGCTCACATTTTGTAAACATAGGTCTATAAAAAGTGATGATGAATTTTGCATGTTTTAGATAGCAGAAACTTTTGCTTTTGTGTAGAAATTGCATTGAATTTTGTATATCTGGGTACAGTTGGCTCGTGTAGAAAAAAAAAAGACACAGAATGGACTATCAGCGAAATTTCTGTTTAGATCTTGTGCCTTGTGGTAGTTGCTTGAGACATACATCTTAGATTCTACTTCTTAAGGAATCACAAAAGTTTGTAATATCTTGGCTGATTTCTCTTGGGTGGAAATATAGAAGATCTTCAAATAGTAGGTGAGCTCAGATTGAATATAAGCTTGAGGGTTACGATGTTGTATGAACTTAGAGTAAAGCCACCCTCTCACTGGACCCGCGGCACGCTGGCGTCCTAAACTGGATTTGTGTTACCATTGACTTTATAATGGGAATATCATTGAAAAACATCATCCAAAAAGACAACAAAACACACAATGCTTAAAAAGATTGAGTGAGTTGCGTTGAGTGCTTTGTCAATTCGATCGGCCGCAGCGATGCCGCCAGCGTGTTGCGGGTCCAGTGAGAGGGGGGCTTAAGAGGTTATGTACATTTGTATAACCTTGCTTCAAGTAACTGCTCATGCCATTTCCTATATTCTTATTTGTTACATTTGTGTGGGGAAGGGGCTTTATGATACCAATCAGTTAAATATAGTAAAGGATTATCAATGTTTTTTTCTAATAGGACAATAATTGTATTTCCTTTATTAAGGTACGTATAATTTTAGGTTACAACTGGAAGAAAAATGCACACACTGACTCGACTGTGAATTGGCACCCATGTTTTTTCAGAGATCAAGTTCACAACAGCTAAAAGGTCTGAACCTAAACCTACCATTATCTCATAAAGAGAAGCTTGTACAAAAGATTAGAATAGAGAAATGGTGATTTTTGCATGTTTGCTGTACTGTATTTTGATGATACTTTGACAATACCTAGGTGAAGATCCCCAACATTATTCAAGAAAGTGATATGTAAACATTCTGATTATTATTATAGCAATTAGAACAGAAAGTGATTTGTACAAAGTTGGGAACGTAAACATCGTGCATATAGTGATATTTTGTTGTGAACCCCTGTCAAACAAAAAGAAACTTCCTATGCTACAACTTGACATACTGTGATAATATCTCAGTGTACATGAATTGTTCTTATACTGATGATTTTCTGTCATTGAAAGCTTTCTGCTCATTAAAAGCCTCTTGTGTAAGAACTAAATGACTTTGTTTTCTTGGCTACGCTATGCAACCTCCTTGCGCTATGTCTAGTAAGTAACGTGAACATAGTTTGTGACAGGAAGCAATGCATTCACGCCACCTAGCAGGATAGAATAAAACTGCAACAAGAGAATCAAGCAGTGCGTAGTAACTTTGTACTCTTGCACGATCTTGCACCTTTTGGGCACTGCCCAAATTGCGAGGTATTATGCACCATTTTATGAATAAAGTATAGAAAAGATTCCATACTTACTTGAAGCTAGATAGGGATGATTTTTTTGGATTTGAAGAAGTGGAAAATAAAAAAAAGTATTAGGTTATCATTTCAGCGATAGATACACTTGTAGTACTAGTAACAACTCTGACTTGCAAAAATTCATTATATTATGGTAATGTTTAGTCATCCGAAGTTTCTGAACCATCTTCAGAGTAGCCTGTATTTACACAAGCTCTCAGCCGGAGGCGGTTACGGAAACCGGCTGGACACTAGGAGCGCGATTCGTCAGGCTATCTTCAGAGAGACTGAGTCGGATCATACATCTGCTTGGAGACAAGCACTTTCTACATCTCGCGTTAAATTCTCACGACGAGAAAACACGAGACTTTGTCAGACTTCAGAAATGGCTGCCGCGTGGTTTCGACTTGCTCGTCAGAGCTCTCCTTTTTCTGTTGTTTTCAGAGCCTTTTCAGGTCAGTAATCCCACATTTATGTTGCCATGACAACACGAAACCTTGACGGATCTAGGAGATTTACTTGAGATGTTCACAAAGCCAGGAATCTTTCACAGTTTGAGGAGAATCACTGCATGTCATCCATAAACTCCTGAACTCACATGCATACCAAGCGTAGCTAGCTTGAAAAGTGTGGACGTTTTAGTACAAAACTTGACATTATTCTGTTGTTTGCACGTTCTATACATGTTGTTTAGTACTTATCCTTACAGTATAAGTATGCTCTCATTTTGCTTTTAGAAGTGGGTCCGGTAAATAACTTCACATACTAGCATTTCAGCTGTTGTCTGAGCTTGTCTGTGATTGGTCAGGCAGGGGGTGTGACCAAGGAGGGGACGAATATGCAAATATTGTGCACCTGTCAGCTGAGCGTGGAATGATCATTTTTACAGAATCATCAATTGTAATGATAAATTCCTCAGCTCTGAATTAAGTATTAAAGACCATGATGTGAAGTTTTTCATCACTTTTAGAAAAAATACTTTTAGTAATGTAACCAACTGCTTAAGACTTCACTTGCAGTTACTGAAAAGTGATGAAATTTAAAAAGTGATATTTACCATGACAATTGATCATGCGTTTCGTAACTATGGCATTTGTCAATCCACAGTGTCTGTAACATGATGATGAAATTCATGATGGGAATAATGTTTTAATGTTATTTATATCTCCGTCATTTTACAGTATCAGCATCCCACCAGGTATGTATATCTTTGCTTCAATGAATTTTGAGTTGAGTTTTCAATTATGAATACCTTATCACATATGATAATATTAAACTAGGAAATAGAGCTTTGTACCTAAATGCATGTTCAGTTATAGATACGAAGATAGTAGTTTTGATTTATGCTGGCGCCTATACCTAAACCAGCTCGCTCAACTGATTATTTCTAATTACTTGTAAGTATGCACAGAGATCTGTCTTTTCTGTGGCAAGTTGTGATCTTTGCAAAAGGATAAACTTCTTATTAATCTCAAAGTTAAAACAAGTAGTTTCTGGTTTGTTGAGAACATAAATAGCTTGGTGTACTAGTATATAAACCTACATGTACTTAAGCTGCTGAGCCTCCTCATCCTATTTGGTTTGGATAAAAGGCTATTACCGTACTGAAAAACTTTGTCTCTTTCCTCACCAGGCCTCGAGAACACCGGTAGGGTTTATTGGTTTAGGGAACATGGGAGGACCAATGGCGAAGCACCTGATTGATAACGGACACCCAGTCATTGTCCATGATGTGTATCCTGAAGCTATGGTATCATTGCAGGTTTGTATTTTAGTTGTTGGTCCAAGATGCTACTGGCTAGGTTTTATAGTACATTATACTAGGAAAAGTAAGGGATGTCCCTGTAGCTCCACTCGTAGCAGTCTCACAGTTGAGCATGCATGTGTAGTTGGTAACTAGGAGACCTGGGTTCAATCCTTGGTCAGGACATCTCGGGGCTGCACCTGTCTTTTCGAAGGACGTAAAATGGGGGTCCCGTGTTCAATGAGGTGCCTGGAGCATACCAGCAACCTTCCCTGTAACTTTTGTGTAAGACTGTACCCTGCTACTGAAACAGCAAGGAAACTTTCAGCCCTATGTGCCACTAGGCACTACAGGGGTCTTAACAAACGCATTATTGCAGTTGTTTTAAACAAAAACTTAAACCATGAATGTCTCCTGTCCTACTGTGAAGTTATCCGAACATAAATGAATTTACTGTAACTGTTGTTATATCACGATGTTAGGATGCGGGAGCAGTCAAGGCCAGTACCCCTGCGGAGGTGGCCAGCAAGGCTGACAGAATCATCACCATGCTGCCCTCCAGTCCTCACGTACAGGAAGTGTACTGTGGAGAACACGGCATCCTCAGGTCTGAACACTCAATTTGTACTACAACAGTGCTGAAAATACACTTAAACCTAGAAATGTAGGTTCACAGAAAAAAACCTGGGTGCATAACATAACATAAGATAATAAGATAAAGTAGAATGTCAGTAAGACCATGTACAAGTATCTTGGTGCATTGATGCACACACACTCACACAGTAATAAATGTAGGTGCACAGCTCCAATTTTAAGTACACATGCACCCAGTATTTCCAGCCCTGTAGGGTCACATTTCCAAACCAATGCCCCACCGTTTACAGGCTGTTTTTTGCACTTTTTTGCACTTTTGTGTGTGGGGCCCTGTTGGACTCCAGGCGACTGCTGGGCTCTTTTGGACTCCAGGCCACCAGTTGATTTTATTTTGCACTGGGAAAATGATATGCCAGATCCAAGCCGTAACCTAATTGTGAAAACACCCATATCTGCTTTGAAAATTTCATATTTGATAAATACAGTTTGTGGATATTTCTTACAGCAAGGTGAAAGCAGGCAGTCTTTTGATTGACAGCAGTACGATCGACCCCGCTGTCTCCAAGGAGATGGCCGAGGTCGCAGCCAAGAAGGGCGGAGTCTACATGGACGCACCTGTGTCTGGAGGTATGTTGTTAATCACTTTTCAAGTGTTGCGGGAAGGTTAAGGTTTGTCTCCAAACCTATGCGTGTACCTAAAAAAGTTTGACAAATAACCTATATCAGAAAGTATGTGTGGTACATCATGTAGCTAACTGTCATAGTGGTATCTTGTCGTTTTGTATGAGGATTTGCATATTCCCAATCTGTTCAAGAATATTGACAACTTTTTTGTAATTTTCTAGTGCTAAATTGCCAAAATTGTCATCTTTGAGATGGAATTCATCTATCTTTACTTTAGTCTGGTTTGTTTGGGGGCAGGTACAGGTACAGGTACAAGATCTGGCGTACAGGTACTACTACGAGGTACACAGCCCTGCACAATTAAGTCATGTAATCTGTATCTTTGCTATATTTTGGCCACCCTTATCTTCCCTCATGATCTCAAATAAAAAGCAGCCAGCATGACAGTTTTTCATGGATGAAATATGGCACAAACAAAAAAACAAACAAACAAACAAACAAACAAGTACCTGTTTTCACCCCCCCCCCCTCTCCTTGGTCCAGGTATTAAAGCAGCTGCTGCAGCTACACTAACCTTCATGGTGGGAGGCAGGCAGGAAGAGTTTGAGGCGGCCAAAGAACTCCTACAGTTCATGGGGAAGAACGTGGTGTACTGTGGGGATGTCGGTTCAGGACAGGTAATGTTTTATATTCTAATTTAGGGCTCGAAATACTGAGTGCATGTGCACCCGTGCGCACCCAAATTTGGAGCTGTGCACCTAATTTTGTACTGTGGGTGCACCAGTGCACCAAGATATCTTTGTATGCTCTTGGGTAGAGGTACTATGGTACACTGTTATTTCAAACATTCTTGAAATTCAAGTATCTGAAAAAGTAATTTTACCTTTGTTTTACTTTGTTTGATGCAACTACTTGCTTGGAATTTTGAAGCTACAAGACATGTAGCTATAGAATTACATATTGAAGTTAAGAGCGTTAAACTTAAATTTGTTTTGCTGACATTCAACTTTATTCTGTGTTGTGCACCCAAAATTCTTTCTGCGCACCTAATTTTTTTGGTTGGGTGCACCAATGCACCTATTTCCAAAAATGAATCTCGAGCCCTGTAATTTCTAACGCAAACACTTGTTGTGACTATCAGAATCACTAAGTGCCAATGAATGGATTGATTGATTGATTGATTGATATGCCATATCCGGCTCTGTTCTTAGAATGCAAAGTGGTTTGTATGATCCAAATTCAGGAAGGCTTTTCAATGTCTTGGCAATTATAGTGCACAAAATCTTTCGGGTGGTTCTATGTTCACAGTTGTAGAGCTCAATGCATGGAACTCATCACGTTCTCTCTCTTACTCACACTCACGCTCACCATCCGGTTTATCGTCTTCTACTACAGTATTGTTTCAACTTACAACACTACAAATCAGTGTTTCCGCCAGAGGGGCGTCTTCCCGTCAAATGACGGCCTTATGTCGCTTTGGACGGCCTGAACTCAGACATAGGCCGTCCTCTTTAAAAAAAGACAAACTAAATGCCGAGAAATCGGGAAAAAAATACGAGAGGTCGGCATAATTTCTTTGTTTTTCTTTGTTACTGCGGGCGTGGGGACGCTCTATGTCGTTGGACATTCACATCCTTTGTTTGTTGCTATTGTTAAGCTTGCGAAGAATCGATGTCGGTGCCTTTGGCATACGGTGATCTCATTAAAAACCCGTTTTTCAAGACTCAATCGAAGAAAGTCATCGAAGAAAACAAGGAAAAACGTAAACAAAACAAGAATTTCGCCCGTGCATTTCAGCCTCTACGTCGTGATTTGCCGCGATTCGCCATCATTTCTGACCGTATTCGACACAATATATATTCCTTTGAATGTTTTTCCGTGAAAATTCTCCGTATGTACCGTAGATAAATCGTAATTTTCGCTATGAATTCATATAAGTCGAGCCGCAACCTGCCCCGTCCCGGGCCGTCCGCCATGTTTTTAAGCTCATTGATATGCAAGGTTCTAAGCGCTGATTGGTCCGCGTCATAAAAACCTGTGCTCTGATTGGTTGACGGCAAGATGTCACGTGACCACAGAGCGGGAAAACCCCTTTACACTTCCGGCGCTTGTGGTCAATATAGATCGCATTTTGTGACGATTGAAGCAGTATTATAGCGACCTTCGTAACAAATTGATTTTGAAAAATTAACAAAGTCTTTTCTGATCACAACATTCAGTTACTTTTCCTGGTCAATTAATTTTCGCGGTACGGTCAATTAATTTTCACGGTACGGCCCTCCCCAAGTGGACGGCCTCTCAGTCGCGGTCTGGCGGAAACACTGCTACAAATGCCTCCCTTCCCCTCCTACTTCAAAATTAAGTCCCCGCCAACTTTACTGTATTTTTCACAAGCAACAAGGATCAAATGCGGTATGTCTTTTCTACAGGCTGTGAAGATTTGTAACAACATGCTGTTGGCCATCGAGATGATCGGCACATCAGAGACCATGAACTTGGGCATGAGGTCAGCTACATTTTGTTTGCAATGAAGAGGACTTCTAATCAAATTAGTCTTTATCATTTCCGAGTAGAAACAATTGAAATTTAACTTGGAAAGAAAATACAACCATGTCTCGTGTATGTTTTAAATAAATGTGTTGAAATTTGTCTCTACCATTGACAAAAATGTAATTGGGTACTGTGTAATTTTGCTTCTTTTCTATGTAGATTTGTGTGTCTATAACAATATCAATGACTGCTGCTTCGTTTTACACTTAATTGATATTTTATTTTCATTCCAGACTTGGTTTGGACCCAAAGTTGTTAGCCAGTGTGATAAACATGAGTACTGGTCGGTGTTGGGCCAGTGACACCTACAACCCTGTCCCAGGGGTCATGGAGGGTGTGCCCTCCTCAAACAACTACCAGGGAGGGTTCGGGACTGCTCTCATGACAAAGGTAGGATAGTCTCAGAGTTCCGACACCGCGTGGGATTGTGGCTAAGGTCAGAGGTTAAGGTCTCTCAGAAATAAACAAGTATCCACGTGCCCACATGTCTGGACAAAACATGGTTTACATTCCTGGGCAAATTTTGCTCGGAAAGGTCAAGTTTTCTGCTAGGACAGAAGAACATGTATTTTTGAAATCTGGCCCAAATGTGAGGGACCTTAGACTTTGACCTAGACCACAATGCATTGCAACTGCACATGGGCATTCACAACTATGAGATGGCTTATAGCTACACTAGCATTATTTCTAGAAGGAATAATATTTGTAGCCTGGTATAAATCCCATTCCAGCTCTGATTCCATCCTCTGATCACTTCCCTGCAGCACCTGTCAGCTCTTGAAAAATGTTAAAAGATAGTTTGTACAATATATATAGCAAAACTGTTATTCATGATGACACCTGTTCAGATAAAGCTAATTTTTTTCTCTTTTGATCCCCCCATGCTAGGATCTTGGTCTTGCCCAGAATGCTGCTACGGCAACCAAATCGCCGACGCCCCTTGGTTCCCTTGCCCACCAGATCTACAGAATTCTATGTAACAAGGGCTATCCACTTAAGGATTTCTCCTCCGTCTTTCACTATCTCAGTGAAGAAGAAAAGAAATAGGTAGTACCAAACTAGCAATTGAACTGTAACTGTAGCATTCATAGATCTTCTCGTATGGGAGGGGGGCTATGTACCATCTTAGTGCTCAAATTTTCTGGAGAAAGAAAGAAAGGCTTATTACAGCAATATCCTCGTAAGATCTTGTACCTCTCTAATCATGTTTTCAAATTTCTTCCCAATGATTCAAAATATATGCAACTTCAATGAAATATCAAATCCTATCCATACATAATAATAGAACTGTACATTTCTCACTTGCCAAGGATTCTGCAACAGTTAGTCAGCTGCCTCCAATAAAGCAAGCCACGCCATATAGCAGTTGCTTAAGCAACTGGATATGATTTTGGATTTTCCAAAATCACATCCAGTTGTTTGAGTAACTGCTATTTGGCGTATTTTATTACCTGGATGTCTAACCTTCGTCGACGCCGTGCCTAATATGGAACTGTTTATTTCATGTGCATGCAAACATTCACACTTAATATGTAAATACTGAACAGTGAGCAACCATACCTAATATGGATGTACATTCCTGTTCATACCTCACATGGAAATGTTGAATGATCAATACCTGTGCCTCTCTAGCCTTCAGCGTGTACAAGCGTTTTAAGGTGTTATTGTAAAATACAATAGTTAATTATCGTGTAGAAATCAGCAAAAAAGGATGATGGCTATGTGTGAAAAGACAGTGTTTGGAGTAATAGTTAAGAGAAGCTCAAAGGAACAATGTTGAATGTGCCCAATTATGCCATGTCGTCTAATGCTGGATTTTTAAGATGTGAGTTTTAGAAGCTTTTTCACAAATCATGCTTATTACGATGATGTGTTGTATGGTACAGTACTTAACAATTTTGTGACGGGAAAAAGTTGAGTTAGCCCTCCGAAGATACAAGATATGTATGATCGATATGAACACTTCACAAACTCACACAGTTGATTTCCTTGATCATGCTTGCTACATTTGTAATATTCTTTACCTAGTACTTTGTGGAATGTTGTGTTGGCATTTTTAGCATTGTTGTCGCCATTATGATAGTTCTTCACACTACACTACACTATTTCATGAGAAGTAAAGTGTAAGGTTTTACAATAAAATGGTGAAAAGTGTGTTGTATTTTGATTTTTTTAATGTACAAACATGTACAAGAATGAAGAACCAGCCTCAAATTTGAGAATTTGCAGAGGAGTGTTTCATTAGCTGTTTGGGTACATACAGAGAACAAAACAGTTTAAATATTCTTTCTCAGGCAGTTATATAAAAATCGGTTATCATTCAACTTGATTTAAAACAAGAGCTTTTAAAAAAAGCTGGCGTTTCGGCTACGTTTATAAGTGTGAATTGTCTTTTCCCTTTACTTGAAGTAAAATCTGCCAGAGGAAGTCACTCAAGGGCTGTTCAGTCTATAAGAAAAATTGTCATTTTGGGAAATGAGTACTGTTTTAATAGAGAAAGGCAGATTGGGGAAAGTAATTTTGAAGTTACGTCACTTAACTTAAGTGCTTTTGAAAAAGCTGGTCTTGGCCTACAACTTGTACTTATTTGTAAAATGTATAATAGGCTCATTATAAAAGCTATCAATGTAATTATGTACATGGCACGCAATAAAACATAAAATTTGAAAAAGCACCATTGAATCATCAGCACTATGGTAATTAAGTGAAATAGAAGTTCATAACAGCTAAGGTTCTATCTAAAATGACTACCAAATGTCAAACAAATCAACAGCTACCTCATCCGTATTATTCTGGTTTCCGCATTTACAACATTTCTTCCTTATTTTCCTGGGTAATTTTGCTAAAATTCATGAAAATTCCCATAGTTTTGTGCCGAGGGGCGCCACTTTCCACGTCCGTGTTGTCTGAATGAAGTCGATACTGAACAATGGAGCATTTGCTACTGTAACAAAGAATCGCTGTTTTGCAAACAACATCAAGAGCCTCTGTTTACATCGGGGATAGAAGTTTAGTGGCGAGTGTTTTGCAAGAATCATCTTACCGCGCATAGGAGCCGCTGCACGGTATTTTCCATTACAATGAACAGAAAAATTCGAATGCCGGGTTTGGAATCTATGAAGTCCTGTTCATAAGACAAAGGCCTTGTATATATTAAATGAATATTTAAAAATAACAAATATAAATTATTTCTTTATTTATTAATGAAAAAAAATGATATTCATAAATATGATATTGATAGATTAATATAATATCAATATATATTTTTGATATTCAATATCTAAAAAGAAAAAAAAATCCATGCACGGACACGAAACCGGATCTTCGTTTCCGAAGTGCTTCGCGTTGCCAGATCGGCCAAGCTGCAGTACGTAACTACCTGCTCTAGACGTAATGCTATAACCTCACTATATGGTATCATTTATGCCGATTTTTGGTCGTTTTCTTGACGAAATCATTTTTTTTTCTTCTGCAATCTTGTGGAATAGATGTAATATGCAAAGGTACCCGGGTCACCGGTTCCTCACTGGGCGCCGAGTAATGAACGCGTGAACAAAATAGCGTCGTCGCTGGACGTCCAGCACCAAAGAAAGTCATCACTAGAAATCCAGTGACGAACGGCTTTATTCCAGTAATGAAGCCCCCTCGGTGCTGGAATTCCAGCACTGAATCTTGCCTCGGTGCTCGGTTTCCAGAAATGAACTCCGCTCATCACTCGGCTTCTAGTGATGATCTCCGCTCGTCACTCGGGTGCCAGACAAGTAGGCTGGTTCAAAGGTCATTCATCACTGGTTACCCAGTACGGAGGTCCCGCGGTCACGGGTTCCACGCTAGATTTACCAGAGATGAGTGACTCTCTAGTGCTGGAAGCCGAGTGATGACATTACTTCGTTAGTGGCCTTCCAGTGATCACATATCATTATCACTGGAATGTTCCAGTGCTAACTATTAGACAATATTTTGAGTGCATTTTGAGTCGATACCGTTACGGCGTACTACAATAAGACAAAGCCGGGAACCTTTACACCGTATATTTTTTTAATGATTGATTTGTCAGTGTACGGTACTTTTGTGTGACACGAACAATTATTTATTCAAGCATCTGGATATAGTTTATTCCGTCCGGGAGCTTGCCCGGCTTTGCTACCGCCCGGCAGGTATTTTGGCCTTTTTTCGTATTAAAGCGTAATGTTACGTAAATTGATGCGTACGTTAGCGTAAACTGCACATCGGATTAGCTGGCTCGGTTTACAATTACGGTGCGGAATCTGGTTTTCCAGCCCCGCGGGTACTCTCATCTCTCGGTTTCCAGTGATAATTCAGTGATTTCCAGTAATGAAGTCGCCTCATTGCTGGAAGGCCACAGATGACAAAACTTCATCACTGGAAGTCTAGCGATGAAGGCACCTTCGGTGCTGGACACCGAGTGATTACTAAGGAACCCGTGACCCGGGTACTTTTGCATGTAATATGGTCATTTTTCAGGATATCAAAGTCCGAAACCACAATGCAATGATATTTCCGAACAGTTGTAGCAGTTACATGCGGTCGCCGTCCTGTGTCACATGCAAATCTAGCCTGCCTGCCTTTTCGTGCTCTCTTGCCATATAAGGCAACGGCTATACAAGGATTTGGGAACGTATTGCCATATAAGGTCTTATTGTGTGCGACACAGTGTTGAACCAAGCTTCCCTGGTTCCTGCCTGCAAGGTAAAAGCCAGGACAATGCGTTCCGGCGCGCATGCGCCGAAACGCAAAAAATCATTTACATAAAAGCATTGATCAGTAAAACATCCAACAAGGTAAAAAGAACCATACCATGGGCATTGTGAAGTTTTGTTCATAATACACAAATGTAAAAGGGCAACGACCTGTGGGTCAAAGATCGGGTCATATCAAAGTGCTTTGAACTACACATGACGATGGGTGAAATCTACCGAAATTCAGTATGATTTGATGAGTAAACATCACAGATTGCTATATTGTGACATAATCGAGTTAATAGTATACCAAGGGTAGTCAGCTATGCAGAGATTTCAATAGGCGACCCACGGATCTTTTCTGCATAGCCGACTACCCATGGCACAATATTCACTATATTTGGCCAATCTCTACTATTTTCCCAGCGATCCGCGGAGCCTGGTAGAGGCTAATTCTTTGACGCGATTGGCAAATAAAACAATCCCCCCGCCCATTCAAAATTGCCTTGAAAAATAATTTGTTATTCCTAGGCCGAGATGTAACTTTACCTAGCAAAAACACACACACACACCTCCAATCGAATAGCATAATCCAAGACGCAACATTTGTTCTCGAACAATTATTATCACTGGCCGTTGCTATGGCACCTATACTCGATTGTTCACAGTCGAACAAGGTATTGATAACTCAAGTTAGCTGTGCGACTTGATGTTGCATAAGGTATAAGTGAATTTGTTTGTCAACTGTTGAACTAATACACCAAATATGGGAACAACTGAATCTAAGGCGGAAGCTAAGCCAGGTTTCATGGCAAGACTGGGTTGCGCCTGTGTCTGCCCGTTGAAGAAGCGGCTCTCGAGGAAAGTTCTTGGAGAAGGAGGTCTGTCGGTGGTGTCAGAATCTTTATCTCGAAGATCACCACTGCTACCTGGTAAAGAAGAGATTATTTCTTTCGCCCCTTTAATTCGCTTAGTGCATTTTGGGATGTGACCGGCTTTTCCGTTACATGCTACTCTCCAAGCAGAGGTTGAATGGGCAGATCGTCACCGTTTCATCATATCATCATCATTTTCGCTAGCCCATTCAACCTCTGCCCCCGGTCGGCCGGTTGAATGGGCTAGCGAAAAAAAACGGCATACGATAAAACGTTGACGATCTGCCCATTCAACCTCTGAGTATTACATGCACCCAGCCCGTGTGAGTAAAATGCTCGGCAGTCAGAAAATGTTTCAAAATTCCATCCCAACATCTGCCAAGAGATTATTAGCGCTTGGCATGTTTTAGTACCCAGCTTCGAATTCGTAATTTCTCAACTAGAACGTGAGTGTTTGTCAGTACATGCACATTGTTAACCACCTGTATGATCCTGTATGTATCGTCCTGTAGGTGTGCGTCTTGTAGTACCCATCAAGACACGGAGAGACACTCCAGAATCAGAAGACTCGGAGATCTCCGATGTTTCCCTGGAAGAGAGCTTATATTCCTCTTCGGAGGAGAGCACCATAAGTAGCCCCGAGTCACCGTTGTCGGCACTCGACACACATTCAAAGCGAAGGATGTTTGACGCTGATCCCACCATCACGGGAAATACAAAGTCGAGCACTCAAGGACCGGCAAGGAAACGTCCGAACGCAGTCCGGATAATCCAGGTCACAGAGGCGGCGAAGGGAAATAGGTGTATTTGCCTGTGCACGCATTTCTAGATGAAGCCCGATGCCAGATACGGCGGGATCCGGATTAAGCGGAGCCGGCTGGCGTGGAAGGGAGGGTAAGTCCCTTTTTGATGGCACGATACATACATTGTACCAGTCAAGTTAAGTCATACAAACAACACAGCAGCAAGTGTGGATGACATTCTCTGCAGACTCTAATTCTAATGCAAGAGGGTTCCCTTGGAAATCAGTTACAATGTTAACTGAAGGGACCACCCTATTGATGAATAGATAAATAAATAAAGAGGGTTGAATTTTCAAAATAGACACCATAAACATTGTAACAAGATTTGAAGCGACAAAACATGGTGACAGCCAAGA
The DNA here is from genome assembly GCF_035083965.1 of Branchiostoma lanceolatum. Lineage (NCBI taxonomy): Eukaryota > Metazoa > Chordata > Leptocardii > Amphioxiformes > Branchiostomatidae > Branchiostoma > Branchiostoma lanceolatum. The sequence goes on along the minus strand of NC_089733.1, from coordinate 14,244,615 downwards.
AGTCTTTTATTCCTGTATTCAAGACTAGTATCACTTAATTAACACCCCAAGCAGAGGTTCGGCTCCGGCTTATTTTTGACGTTGTCTTTGACACTGCATGGCGACACAAATTTGAAAAAGGGGCAAATTAGAAAACCAGACAAAAACGTTGGCGACCACACTGTTGCCAGTTTTACACTCGGACTTTTGCAACTCAGTTTCTCTTCTACAACTACAGTCATGTCTATACCTCACCAGTGTCACTTTCACAAGTACAATCAAGGCTACAACACGATATATATTTTCAAATTTTGATAATACTTTCTCGTCATGATGACCGTCTCTGACCGTTTCTGAATTTTTTTAAAAAATCAGGCGAAAATTAATGAGCGCGCTGCTGTCATCCATAAAATTAACTTGCTGTGGCCTAATGCATGTGGTTTGATTTGTTCTATCCATTACTAGTAGTTCATGCTACACATATATGTATGCCATCTCAGTTACAAACTTTGGATGGAGAGCTTCAAGTATAGAAAACAAATCTGAGATAGTATCCTTCCCACTCTGTGTCATCATGCTTTCGGTCGCTAGGGGAGTCTCTGATAGGGAGATCGTGTATCTGGGGTAGCCATGTAATGCGCTTCAGGAATAAAATATCAATGCATATCCATTCTAACGATACATTGCCTAATCGAATTTTGATCAATCTATGGAAATTGGGCAAATAGCATCATCCGTTTTCCTTAGTTTATTTCACTGAAAACCCCTTCCCCGCCCCATGCAGGAAGTGCCTGGCGTTGCTGACTCACAGCTCCAACATGGCCGCCGTGAACGGTGCCCAAACTGTGTCCGATGTAGAAGTCTGTAACCTGGCATTCCAGGGCAACGCTGGTCGTCTGAAGGAGAAGATCACGGAGAACAGAGGCTTGGTCAACGTGACAGACCAGGACCGGCGTATCCCCCTTCACTGGGCGGCGTCCGCGGGACAGAAAGAGGTGATCGAGCTACTGTTAGAATACCAGGCTGACGTCCATGCTCGAGACGATGTCAACTGGACCCCTCTACACATAGCGTCCTCTGCCGGACACCGAGACATCTGCACGGCTTTCATCGCACACGGGGCTCAAGTCAATGCCGTCAACAACACCGGGCAGACCCCCCTCCACTACGCCGCGTCTCGCAACAGAATCGAGATCGCCGACATTTTGCTGACCCACGGCGCTGACCCCAACGCTCCTGACCAGTACGGAGCCACGCCACTCCACCGGGCAGCGTCCAGAGGTAACGTGAGGATCTTGACCATGCTGCTTGACCACCAGGGGCAGGTCAACGCCAAAGATAGCCAAGGGAATACCCCCTTACACTTGGCTTGTGAAGAGAACTTGTCGGAGGTCGCCAAGTTGCTGGTAGAAAACCACGCCAGTCTCCACGTCCAAAACAAAGAGGAACGGACCCCTCTGGACCTGGCAGAGAAGTCATTTGGAAGGCTGCTAGAAAGGATGAGCGAGGCACAATAGTAACTTGTTGTCTCACAAGTCCCGGATCTTTGCCATCGCATTGAACTTGCTCAATCATTTTGACAACACACAGCTAGATTTACTAGGATTTAAAGAGTTTGTTATCATTCCATTTCCCCCCTTCATATAACTTCTTCTTTCTCGTAATATCTAAGTTCTAACATAGGAAGCAAAGATGTACAAGGGACAAGTCAAACCATAGACTGGAGGAATATTAGAACCTCCTTGATCAAACTACATGTATAAGACCATGCGTAGTATAGCTACTGTTAAACAGACCCAAGCTTCTATATTTGTTGTAAATACAGGGCAGGGTTGACAAAGAAATATGGTTCATTTTTGCACAGACAGACCTTTTGATCACTCACTGGATTCAACTTCAAGGATGGGATGCAATAAATGACAATATGATATTTTGAGTGTATTTTCAAGTTTGTATATGTATGTTTGTATGTATGAGATTTAATAGGCATGGTTACATGTTAATAAGATGCCAAAACACCACTCTGATCTGTACATCTCCATGCAAGAAGAATATTCACCTTGAATATTCACCTTGAAGTTCAGCCAGTAGGTACCCTTAAGACACTGAAAGCAGATGCGTTTTAAGCAAAACGGTTGCCAGTTCGCTACGGATTACATGGAATCAAATATCCACGAAGCAGGCATAAGTTCAGGCACCAATTGCACTTTTAAAGTCTACCAGGCTCCAGAGGTGGCTGGAAGGAGTAGACATTGGATAGATATGCTAGAGGAGTTAGTCCGCTATAGGCGGCTGGAAAGAGTAGATATTGGCCCAATAGACGGATAACATGAGTAGAGTAGAATGACAGAGGAGTTAGTGCGCTCTGAACGGCAAACCGCATTCCTATACTATAGGAATGCGGTTTGCCGTTCAGAGCGCACTAACTCCTCTGTCATTCTACTCTACTCATGTTATCCGTCTATTGGGCCAATATCTACTCTTTCCAGCCGCCTCTGGAACCTGGGTATATAGGCTAACTTTGGTTAGCAAGAGACACTGATTGAAGAAAATCCACTCCACTTTAAGAACATTAACGTTACGCTCTACTTTGAATTGAAGCGGTTGGGCTACCAATTTTGTGGAATTGTAACGGCTGCAGCTGATATCTCTAGTCTATAGCTAGGTAAAAGTTCACGCAGGCCATTTAACGATCATTCGGAAGGATCATGAAGCTCAAGTCATTCCTGCAAACCCCAAGCCTCCGTCCTTGTCGTACCGCAAACTCCCAGTAGGCGGCGCTCGTGACTAAGCTTTCGAATCAGCGCGATGACTCATGGGATAGCAGTCTGAGCTGTGACGAGACGGGGTGACAACCCAGAAGATTGTTGCGGTCTGGGAGCTGTAAAAACGGCGGTTTTTCACACAAATTTAGACTCCGGTGGGTACCTATCGACTTCTAACATGTTTATGGTGATATATAGATACGATTTACTTACTGAACAGTGTATTAGGTACCGCTAAAGACACGGGATCGGCTTCGAACTACAGTCGTTGTTGTGAAGACCTCGACTGAAAAACAGACATGGCCGCTGAGCTCAGTGGGGGCGAATTTTTGTGTCTCGGAGTACACTGCCTGTACTTTACAGCCTGTTCTAACGTTTGTATGGGTGTTGTTGGTTTACCTGTACTGTAGGTTTAGTGCGAGTGGAATATTTGATGTTTGGTACACCGTTTCGCGTAAATTATTAGGATGTTTTTGTGAGTCTCAGAGAGTGTGTTTTAGAGCAACATATCGAAACCACAGGAGAGAAACATTTGACCAGAGGGGGGTAGCTTTGCAGTGTTGAAGTCTTGAAAAGGTTGTTTTCTTTCCTGTATGACTGCGTATTCGTCTTCCTGAGCTAAAGATGAATATGTAGACAGGTGTGTTGCTCACCTGTTACCTGTCACACTCATCGCACTTGCCAGGGGGCAGAATAATTTCTGGAATAATTTATCACGGGAGCAATCACATCAGGAATACTGTAAAATGCGTTTAAGTTAGACTGCTATTCGTATTGAAAAAGGCTTGTTTTGTCATCTGCCCACCAACCACCTAGTTTCAACTGTCAACTAAAAACCACAGCAAACACTCCATTTTCTCCCTAATGAGAAATTGAAGCACCGCAAACTTGAATGTTTTTACAGAAAATTTAGGCTGTATTGCTGAAAACATACCCAGTTTTTCAGATGTTTGACAGTTGGCCGAGAGACTATTATTCATATCAGAAAAGCTAGAAAACATCATAATGTTCTATTGGTTCTACGTAACATCTGCTTGGAGATTATACCGTAAAATTCCTATTTACGTACGCAGCCCTCCTAACGTACGCACCCCCGATTTGGGGACGATTGCGGGCCTGACTCAGTGAGTTGAAACGTTCAGGGGAAAAACCCTCCTAACGTACGCACCCCCTCTCCAGCATTTCGGTGGCTAGTTAGAGGTTGACATGATCATCCGTCTGATATGTTTACCGACCGAGAAAATGTTTCTGGGTAGAAAATATCAAACAATTTAGATATATGTATTATCTATCTTTTATTACTGATTGATTGTGTAGTAGCATTCCACACTTCATTTGCATGAAGATGTACCGTACTCTCATGCTGATATGCAAATTTTCCGAAGAAGAACCCCTCATAACGTACGCACCCCGACTTTGGCGTCGGCCTGGAGCACCTGCTTGCAACTTGAAAAGTTTAAAAAGTGCGTATGTAAATAGGGATTTTACGGTAATTCATATTAGCTCTTTAGCAGCTTTCCTTACTTCGTTGTCCCTCAGGGTTCATTAGCAGGGCCCAAAATAAGTACATTTGGAGATGTGGTATTTTTAAGTTCACCGGTTTTGCAGTCACTTCTCAGAGATACTGCGAACTTTCGATTGCCACTATGCTGTGAACTCAAATGTTTTCAGCAACATGTGATGAGTCATAGTGCCTACATGTGGCCTGTGGCTTACCAAAAATCAACTTGTTGATATTTCTTCTGAAATGTTTTTCTGTAAAAAGCAGATGGAAGGTAGGTGTTCGGAGAAACGTTGATATGCCAATATTGAAAATATCTCTTCCAGAGTCCTGTGTACATCCTTCTGATCCCTAGATGGAATTTCGCTCCTGGGACGGACTAAAATTCCAACCATTCTGTCCCAGTTGACAGACAAAAATCGAAACTTCATGATGACATGGTTGAGATTTCTGGTGCCTTTCTCACAGGACATAGAGATCTCGCTGCTCTGTCAAACAACTTGTGATGCAGACAGAAAAATTTAGAGCTGGAAAAAACCCTGCCTTTGAATGTATAAATGGTAAAATGTCACATGGTATAACTACCCACTTTTGGTCCTAAAACTTAAAAAACTGCTTCTGAAAAGAATGTCAGCCTTTTAAAGAGATTCAACTACAAGGTCTGGCTAGCAAAAACAGGACTGTAAACTTGTAACATTCCATTTCAGAACCTGTACCAACCTTTGCTTGTAACATTTGAAAATTAAATCCTCAACCTCATGTAACATTTGAATCCTCGACCTTATTATACTGTATCTAGAAGCGTCATGGCAACTAGGCCATCACAACCTTGAACCAGATCAACCTGAAATGTTTTCATGCATTTTATGTTTTGCCAGACTGCCTGTACCCAACCTTTGGTCCAGATGGAGTCAATAGAGGATTCATGTCAGATTTGTAGAGCCTAGGTGAGACACTGAAAATTTGGGTCAGAAGAGTCATTGATGTTTAAAGACAATTCAATCTCTAGAACTGGATAAGATATATCTTGTAACTGGATAAGATACAAGGTTCAAGGATAAGATGTGGAGATTAGTTCCAGACTCTTAAGTGACATCCATCACTCTTCATTCTGCGTCAAGAGAAGAAGAGTGCTAGATGTCACTCAAAATGTCCGGAAGTAATCTCAGAATCTTCTCCAGTTCCAGAGATTGAAATGCCTTTTAATTTTGTTTACCCGGATGTCTAACCTTCATCCAGGAGTCATTGGTATGGTTTGTTCTACCGCCTTGGTGAAGGGCCATCGCCAAAACTCAGCCTTGCACATGTCAAGGTCACATGCACCAGCACTCCAGGGTGTCAACAGTTGTTTTGAATCCACTGCTGGTCTAAAGAACTAGCTAGCAGCTGTATTGTGAAGTAGCATGATCATTGAAATGAAACAGAATGGTGTTTACCATGGTAGACATGAATTCTAGTGACTTCTCTCTTGTTTTATGTTCTTTCCATTAGTACATGTCCGGCACCAGGGTTTGAAATACTGTACTTCTTTTACTCAGTTTTAGGCGGACAACCTAAGCCGAAAGCAATGATTGCCCCAGTTCTGTTTAGGCACAAATTTGTTCATAGGGCTGGGTACCAAGTACATCTACGTACTGGACAAAGGTTTTGGCCCCAATCCATTCAAATGAATCCATTTTGTTTTCCTCAATTTGACATAAGTTGTAAATAAGTTGAATGTGCGCAGCACTAAACAAAGAATGGTTGCGGCGAAACTGGGTATCCTGTATTTTGAACCCTCACAAAGATCAAGAATGCTCATTATAATTCACCAGGCTCCCCCTCCAGAACTTTTTTCCTGATCCAGCCTGCACTGTGGTTGAGTGAAGTAGGTGGCAATGAAGGGGTTGGGGTTTTGTGCGCGTGAGAAATTTGCGCGTGAAAAACTTGCGCGTGAAAAATTTGCGCGTGAAAAAGTAAAGTTCAAGAAATGTGTCAGAAAATGTGCACTACAAAACTCTTAGGCAGAAAAATGTTACCCCATGATATGATTTTTCATCTGTTTCCTGAATTTTGGGTTTGAATTTTAGGTCCCTTGGGAATATCTAAGCTGACTCCCAAGGGATTTAAAACCTTTTTGGAAGTTTTAAGCTTAAAGCTTGAAATAAGATGCCCAGCAATGGAATTAAGTATCTTATTGTTGCATTCTACAGTTCAAATGTTACTCTTTCAATCTTCAAGTGATTTTTAAGTGATTTTCAAATGTTAAGTTTTCACGCGCAAAAAAGTTTGAAATTTGCGCGTGAAAGAATCTGCTTTAGAAAAGATGAAATTAGGCTAATAGAATGGAGAAAAGCCTCAAATAGTTACATTTTGCAATACAAAACCTTATATAAGTAAGTTGACTATGTATTTCTTAAAGATTTAAGTGATTTTCAAATGTTTAGGTTTCAAGCCCCCAAAAGTTTAACTATTCCCAAGGGACTTATTCCTAGGGGACTAAAAAATCAAAAGTTTTCAAACCATAAATTCAGGTGACAGATGAAAAATTGTATCATGGGATCACATTTTCCTGTCTAAGAAAATTATACTGCACATTTTCTGACACATTTTAAAGAAATTTATTTTTTCACGCGCAAATTCTTCACGCGCAAATTTTCACGCGCAAATTTTTCACGCGCAGAAAACCCGTTCCCCAATGAAGTCACTACAAACAAACATAAGTACCTGTTGAGGAGTCTTGACCCAGGTGAAAACCAATTGTGCACCACTTCGATTCTTTGGTTACATGATTTTAGAAAAAAGAGTCAGTCATGTGGGGCAAAGAATCATTGAGTCAAGCCTTTGATGTGAAATTCTGATTAAGGTTGTTAGACATAAAATTATTGTTGGAAGGTACAGATATTTCTTTATTAGACAACATAAAATTGCAAATTTAGATACTTGATGTCCTTTTTGTACATATGGTGAAGAAAGGTATCCCACACAGTAAGAACTAATACTCTTAATTGCCACAAAGACCTTTTGTATTGCATCTTTTAAGTTAAGAGTTATGATAATGATGATGATTATACCTAGGCTACAGTACTGATAATAGTGCTCATCCCCAAATTGTGGTCAAAATGATTCCATGATAATGTCTTGTATTTTCAGCATATACATTATCAACAGGTTCCATTCTTAATAAATTCCCTCAAAATGTTTTGTTTTTCCTGGTTGTCAAGGTGTTTGAAGATTAGTGAGTTTGTATTGCTGCAGCAAAAGTCTTAAGTTTCCATTGTTTATCTATTTACCCATAATTGTTGTTATTTTCCGTGGCTATCCAGGTGTTTGAAGAAGAGTGAATTTGTATTGCTGCAGGAAAAGTCTAAAGTTTCCATTGTTTATCTATTTATTGTTTTGTTTTTTGCGTGGCTATCAAGATGTTTGAAGATTGGTGAAATTGTATTACTTGCAGCAAAAGTCAAAAGTTTCCATTGTTTATCTATTTACTCATGATTTTGTTGTTGTTTTCCATGACTGTCCACTGTCCAGGTATTAGAAGATTAGCAGACAGACAATAATGTTTAGTGCCAGAAAGCTTGTCCATTACATCTTATAAGTTTTGCTATGATATTGATAATAGTTATACTTAGATAGATACTACTGATCCCAAAATTGTGGCCTGGAAAATGTCTTAAAAATTTGTTTTTCTTTAACTTTTTTTCTTCTTTTTTTGCATCAACAGTTTTCATTGTGTATTCATTTACTCATATTGATATTTTGTTTTTCATTGCTGTCCAGGTGTTAGAAGATGAGCCGACAGACGATAAGCGGGAAGCCGAACCGGCACACACCGACGAGCAGTGCGACGTCGACGCAGGACCTGGCGGGACTGTTTGAGTGTCCGGTGTGCTTCGACTACGTCCTTCCCCCCATACTACAGTGCCAGAGCGGACACCTGGTGTGCTCCAGCTGCAGACCCAAGCTGTCATGCTGTCCAACATGCAGAGGGCCGCTGGGTAAGGGGGTCTTGGACTTCATATACTGTTTATTGTAGTGTTTTAACATTCAAAAGACCAGTGGATAGGATACTGTTTATTGTCTTGTACACTTGCTTCAACTGTTTGTCATATCAGCATTTTTTTTCTAATGAAACAAGAGGGTAACCTGGCAAGAACATATTTAGCAATCATCCACAATTATGCATTCTGAATAACTGTTACACACGGTAACTGCTAGCTTCATCATTATGTATTTTTTGTAAAAGATGATCATCTTAGTTAGAGTGGCTTTTCTGTGGTAGCTGACACACTACAGGCAAAATTATCATTGAATTTGTTGTGTTAAGTGTAAGATGCATGTGAACTGTTTCTTGTTTGTTCAGGCAACATCAGAAACCTGGCCATGGAGAAAGTCGCCAGCACAGTCATGTTCCCCTGCAAGTACGCGTCGGCAGGCTGTCCTGTTACATTGTTGCACACAGGTAAGGTCAGAGGTCACGGGTAGGGTGGTGCATTCTTGGCAACACCACAGGGCTGAGCCTTTCTCATCCCAGTTTATTGGGTATAGATTTATGAATGAAATGACTTGATTTTGTGTAATATGCTTACTACAGTAACTTTCATGTATCCAACATAGGAAAATTTATGAAAGAAATGAATTGATTTTGTGTGATGTGCTTACTAATATGTATCCAGCATGGATTACTTTTGTATGGTTCTAAATAGGTACCCTCAATACTTTTAAAAATGGGATATTGTCTGTCTATGTGGTAGTATGAAATCCTTATCTATCAAAGACTCTGTACACTAGTTCTGAACCCACTGTTCCTTCTTATACTGCAGTTATGTATTGTGTGTTGTATAACTATTTCACGCTTTCATTCAGCCCTCCTTGCCAACTTGTCAAAAGTATAGTTTGTTATACTCATAGTTTGTCATTTAGACCATAATTTGATTCAGAAGTGGAAAAATGGAATAGTGAATTAATCATTTACTGCCAATTTATGTCACTTTCCTTTGTCAAGTTGTTAAAGGATTAGTTTGTTACCCTGATTCAGCCGTAAGAGAGTGGATAAGAGGACTGATGCCTGTTTCTGTCCCCCAACAGAAAAGCCGGACCATGAGGAGATCTGTGACTTCAGACCGTACTCGTGCCCGTGTCCGGGGTCCTCCTGTAAGTGGCAGGGTTCGCTGGACGCCGTCATGCCACACCTGACACATGCACACAAATCCATAACAACACTACAAGGTCAGTTATGGTTTGGATTTTACTTTACCCTCGTGAAATATTGTTTTCGGACTGCCTATCTTTCTGTTTTTGTTACTGGAAATCCTAGTAGACACAGTGCAGCATTGCCATACATCCTCAGTGCTGCTATACTTAATTTGGGACTGGAAGGGTTTATAAAGGGCACAATACTTCCCCCCATTAACCCGGGGGCAGGCTGCCATCCCTGGTTGCCTTGTCCTTTATTTTGTAAAAAATACTATCGAATTTACAAAGCCCAACAGACTATACTATTGAATTTAAGATATGCATATTCCATGTCCAGTTGCTGTGATGCACATGTACTGTGTCTTGCACATTTACTGTGCTCGTAATTGCATTGCAGCTGATGCTTTATGTTTGCATTTTGTGCACAAGGAAAGGCTTACACATCCTCAACATACACATTGTTAACCCAGAGGACAGAGGCACCTTGCAGTCAACCCATGACATTTGTATGCAAGCATGTCTAACTCTCATGAGACGGCAAACAACATGCAATAAACCGGCTAGTGAGTGAGTGAGTATGCACATGTCCTGCCCTTATTAAACATTTCTACACCTGTTCCCCAACAGGAGAGGACATAGTGTTCCTGGCCACAGATATAAACCTCCCCGGGGCGGTGGACTGGGTCATGATGCAGTCGTGCTTCGGACACAACTTCATGTTAGTCCTGGAGAAGCAGGAGAAGTACGACGGACACCAGCAGTTCTTCGCTATTGTACAGCTAATAGGTACCAGAAAACAGGCCGAGAACTTTGCCTACAGGTAACCTCATTCATTTGCTTGTTTGTTTGTTCATTCATTCTAGTTCAAAATGACATTGCAACATTGCATACAGTATGTGTGTTATTGTGTGAGAATACCAAATTGTTTGCAAAAAGTTTTTGAATATAATTCTGTTTTGATTAACTTCCACCTTAGCCATCTTCCTCTTCCTTAACCTTCTTTCTGCTAATGTGCCTATTGCTGTATTTGGCAGCAAATTTGTATTAGTTACAGGTGTACTTTTGTTTATATGGTTGGGTTGTAAGGAAAAGGTTAAAGTGGCAACAGCACTTACCATGCAGGTATGAGAGTAAGTAATGTACATTCTGTATACTGTCAATTTTGTTCATGGGGACTTGATTTGCTGTTAGAAGGGAATGGAGGTATTCACAGTTGAAACAAGACAGTAGTAAGACAGAGCACTTGGTGTGATGTGTTCATGGTGAGATCACACTGCAAAAACCATGAACATAAAAAAACATGGCAGTTCAAGACATTTAGTACTCGTCAACTCAAATGGAGGTGAAACCAAATCACTATGGTAACCACGCTTGTCCTTGCCCTTCCAGACTGGAATTGAACGGCCATCGGCGGAGACTGACGTGGGAAGCCACGCCCAGGTCGATCCACGAGGGCGTGGCCTCGGCCATCAGCAGCAGCGACTGTCTGGTCTTCGACACCAACATCGCCAGACTCTTCGCGGATAACGGGAACCTAGGAATCAATGTCACCATCTCAACCTGCTGAGATGGGTGTTAGCTACTAGGCCTTAGGCTGAAGAAAAAAGATGTTGTGTTTCCGGTTACAGTCCTGAAAAAATTGGGGTCGATTGGACAGGATTCTCTCTTTTTCGCTTGTTTTCAGATTTTGGCTGAAGAGATCCAACACTGGTGTTTTCAGCATGATATTGTAATCATACAGACATACATTGTACAAGTACAAGTAATTTGATGAATTGAGCAAATAAGTACACTGTTTACTTCACATTGTTACATCAACTGTGCAATCCCTTCTGTTAATCGTGAGTGCAAAATACAGAACGTTTGTTTTGAATTTCATCACTCAGATGACAGATCGAAAATTATATGTCCCATGCCAGCAGCCGACCCCAAAAAAGGCCAGGGTCAGCGGGTTTGCTAGGGTCGGTAGGGTAACCTAAAACACAACATTTTTTTCCTAGGCCAAACCAGTTCATTATGTGGTTCTTGGAGTCTGCCAGCTCTAAACGTGCAACTAGGAATAAAAAGGAAAACGGACAGCTGACTCCTTGTCAAGCATAAATGTAATTTTACATCTTGTCAGTTTAATAGTTATGTACAGAAAGACATCCAGGAACCAAAGGGCTTGGTGGGGCCTAACATATTTCTTTTTGTTTTCTCTTGTGATCCGATCACTGAAGGGTAGTATAAGGGTTACTGCAGACAGGATATCTGATTATTGTGTACCATGTGACTGCCAAATAACTGTTTATGTGCCTATACTTCTCCTAGTGGATCTGACCCGAAATGCTTTTCAAGCTAGAGTAATGCCTATATGCTATAAATGACGCAAACAGAACTTATATTAACTATGAAAGACTAACTTTAAAAAAAGATTTGACAAATTTGTGTGTAAGTATGATCTTGGACTTGTTGGTCTTCCAAAACAGAAAATTTTAAACGTACCGGAAATTAGAATAAAAGTTGTTACGATGAAGTTTGGTTTCAAAGATGCTTGTGAATATGTCTTTCTATCTTTCAAATCCAACACAGAGAACAGTTTTGTTTTTGCCTTTTTGGGAACCAAGAGAAGATGTTGCTGACAAATTGACATATCATGAACTGATTTCAAAGGAAATCTACATCCCCGCACAAGAGATAGAACCTGTAGATCATCTTAAGTAAGACGCAGCAACACTGCTCTGTCCTGTATCACGCGAATTTCTCACCCAAGGATGTTCATTCACAGTCTGGTTATATGACAGTACTCTCCAAGCAGAGGTTGGTGGGGAAGATTGTGACCGTTTCATCATATGCCCCTTTTTTCGTCGGCTATCCCCACCAGTAGTAGTAGTCCACTGTTTTCTGCTGCTGCAGTAGTCAAAACATCCTGCAGCCGCATTCAGTCTTTCTTCAGTCCTATTTCCTATCCCCACCAACCTCTTGAAAAACGGGGCATATGATAAAACGGTCACGATCTTCTCCACCAACCTCTGCTTGGAGAGTAATATGACAGGTGACACACACACAGTCTCATGACTCATGATGTATAGAAATATGTAAATGAGTTTTAAGATGTCACAAGTAAGCCGCTATATCTAACTAGAAATTATATAAAGTAGCATTTTGCTTACCTCTTTGATACATATGATTATTGTCACTGTTGCAGAATTTTTGTTGTTTCAGAAGGAAAAGTGTGGATTTTGATAGGGCTATTCCACTGAAAGAGGGGGTAAAAATGAAAGGGTTTTGGTTAAGCAAAAGCAATATATATGTATGATACTTTGGTAGATGGTGGTCCAAAGTCTTTACCTCCCTTTCAATGGAATAGCCCATAGGATGCTGTTACATTATCTTGGTTGAATGTTATATGAATACAGGACTATCATAACAATAGTATGCTGTAAAATGCTACACTAGGACCATTTTAGCAAAGCAAGGAAACTAGCACAACTGGTTTCTTGCGTCATATTTTTACAACATGTATCTGTATTTATGTATCCATAATTAAGAGCAGAATTACTGACTTGGCCCCAACAAAACGTTAGCCAAGCTTGTATGTTAAGCCTTAAAACAAGACTGATATGAACATGGACTAATTTAACGGTTTGGCGCACAGACTTGCAATAGATGCAACTTGCATGAATCTGAAGACATATTTCTTGACATATCCTTCCAAAAAGGAAAAGTTTTGTTGAACAATTACACTTCTAAAAGAAGGGAAACTTTTGATTTCTTTGCCAAATGCATTGTCTACTGTGTTTCAAGTCCAATGCTGTTCCTGTTCTAGTGCCATCTCTTGTGTCAATGAATTGTCCAAACCAGAAACCTTGATCATTCTATCTTATTGTTTCCCCTTCCTCTGCATGACAACAAACCTGTACAGCAAAAGGTGTAGATTTATATGAAATGAAAAAAAAAATATTAAAGGGGGCTCAACCCCAGAAGCCAGTGTTCTGTTTCTTCAGATACTTTATTTTTTATGAAACATTATTTTTGCAATGTCTTTCTGGATACTTGTTCCTCAATTTATTGGCCTTAGCAAGGAGGTTTAATCAAGCTCCTTGGCCTTAGCAACTTCATTTTACACTTGCTTCGGGCCAAAAATTGATTTTGACCTTGCCAATTGCCCCACTAAAAACACTATCAAAAAACAGTACAATAAAATGGTTGATTTTGTAGCTCTGAATATGTGGTCTCGTTGAAAATACACCAGCTTCTGGGGTTGAGTTCAAACAAGAACAAGATGAATTCCGTTTTATCGAATATTTATGCTTGCATGACTCTGTCCATGTGATGCATTTGTGGTAAATATCAGCTATAACATGCTGCCTATAAACTACTGTTTATAAACAACGTTTATATCATTGTTAATGTTATTCAGATTGTAGCCATATGGATACTGGGAGGAAAGTTGATAATGTTCGGTGGTCCAAGCAATAGAGAAAAATGGAGCAGTCAAGAAAATGTTACAATCTTTCCTCCCGATATCTGGTTGGGAATTGCAAACAGCTTAGTGGTGAATGCTAAGTTTTGGTATGAGCAAACATGTTTTTGCCTCTCATGTAACACAAGACTCAATGTTGGCCAAATGTGTTTTAAGAGGTCTAAACTTAAGCAATAGTAATGCCAAGGAGCACCTCTTAAAAAGAGCATGTCCTTGATGAGCGTATGGTCTTATGCAAGTTTTGTTCACTTGGGTCACACTTGTTTGATCCCCTCAGTGTTTCTGATGGACCTCGCTGTGTAATTTACTTTAAGTTATACATTTGTTTTCTTAAAGTACAAATGCATTTGCATCAATTTCATGAGATCAGTATTTCTGTATCCAGAGGCCTATATGTATTTTTTTGCAAATTTTTTTTTCTGACAAAATCATACGCCTGAGGAATTAGATAAGTGTGGCCCCGAGTTATCAAGCCATTGTGTGTATGAATATAGCAGCCACATTATTGCATGATATTAATATGAGCAAAAACCGCCTTGATATGAGTGATAAAGAAATGTATATTATTGCTTATATTTCAGTTGCTACCCTCCCTTACCACAGAACGTACTGGGATAGATGTTGCAGATGGTAAAGTTAGCAATTCTCTTGGAATTTTATTATATACAGTAGTCCTTCAAATTACAGCTTTTTGTTGAGGGACTATCGCCAATCCTTTTACAGATTGCAGGCTATACAATTATATGTTACAAAGATCCCCCATTCTCAAAGGATGACCAACTCACAGTAGATCAGCCAATTCACAGGGAAAACATGACCAACTTGTCAAGGTAATATGGCCCAGTATCCTTCATACAGGACTAAGATATATCTAACAATCAATGTGTAGACAAGGTAGCATATTTCTGTCATAAAAAAATGCAAATTCTTGTCAAAATCCTTTTTGATAGTTGTTGGATATGAAGAATTTTGGGCCACGTTTCTATTGAAGTGAGCTGTGAGAGTACACAGTATTTCATTAAGAATGTTGAAGTCTCTGTTTAAAGCCTGAATGAGTTGTGATGTTCTGTTACTCGCAATAGCTGCAGATGTACAGATAATAAAAGATTCCAGTATCTCTGTGGTGTGGGAGGGTGAACTACCAGTATTCTTCCTCAGCCGTGACAGTTTTTATGAATGATAGGGAAAATTATTTATATCAATGGTAGACTTGCTTTAGCCTGGGTACCATCCTCTTTGATTTACGCTTATGGTGTATGAGTGAGTCTGTGAGAGAGTGTGTACTCAAAGGATGGCACCCAGGCTAGAATTGCTACAGAGCCTAGGGACAGATGACTCAGAATGTATAGACATTGTATGTATATATTGCTGCTTACTAAACAGAGAAAGCATCAAAGTTCTGCTTTAGTGTTTCAATAAAGTTTGTTGTACTTTCATTTCACATACTCATGTTGCTTCTTTTAGTCCTACTAAGACTCTACTTGCATGTAATGGCATATTTGTCAATAGTTGGAGAATTACCCTGGCGAAGCAAGTTTCAATCTGTGTGAAAGTTTAAATGCTTTAACCAAGGACATTGTATAGTTTTTGCTTTAACAAGGAGGTTCAACCAATGACTTTTTTCAAATTCATGCACAATCATGTCTTTCTTTCAATTGTCAGAACTCTGTCTCAGTGGTTATATAATTATACATAGTTCAAGTACCAAAATATTTCTTTCATACATGTAGAAGGACAAAGCAAATCAAAGGACACAGCAATGTTTTGTTTATGAAACCATCTATGTCCAAGGTGCATGGGGTTTTGATATATGCTTACAATGGGTATACCTGTTGATACCACTCACAATACAAGACAGTGTCATGTGAATTGTTGAATGGACAACTTACTCTTTATTTGATCTTTGCAAAGAACATGGAAATTGAACCTATTGTACAGTTCTATCCTTCCCCTAGTGGGTTGCCTTGTTATGAGATGCTAAACAACAATATCTAATGTTACATAGATTTGAATGATTGGTCAACTGGGTTAATATTAACCATCTTTATGATTCTTCATGACACTGAACGTTTGATATTTCTTAAAAGTTGCACAGCATATTCCTAAGTATGATAGTCACATTTGATATTTAAAGATAGCTCTTAAAACATTCTTCATATTATGAATCCAGAACTGACTGTTCTTACAATATCTAAGTCACCTATATCACAGGTTGCTATCTCTGTTTATCCACTTCTACTCTTATCCATTTCTAGAACTACACACGTTCTTCTATAATAGCTATACTACTAATTATTAGTGGTCAAAACACCATCACTTAAATGTTGCATTGCAACATGGTCAGAATCTGTATGTACTACAGTTAGAATCAGACACACGAATGTCTAGATATATGGAACTTATTTTGCCTCTTGTATTCTGTTCACTGCCCAGACTCTTCCAAGAGGCGGCTATTACACCCATTGTTGGGGCCCAAGCTCCGACGCTACTGTAGCGTGGGAGCTTGGGCCCCAGTACTATGTCCCGACACCCCTAAGTTACGGTTGCCAACAAGGAGGTTACCTCCTTGGAGTAAGGGATAGGGGGTGTGGGAACTGATAGGGGTGTCGGAACATAGGGGTGCTGATGTTACGAGTCTTTAAGGTCTCGTGTCAAAAGTAGTGGGTCATTCGCTCCTAAAGAAGGCCAAAAAACAGTCAAAAGAAAGATAACTTTAAGTCTAGCACGGGACTTGTACCAACACGAATGAGTATCCATATTGATAACGGAATCAAGTGGTCTTCAGAGAGCAGTGGGCATCGGTTGGAGACAAAACAAGTTCAATATATCTTGAAATCTCGCGTGCATAGTCCAGGACATACACATACACTACGGGATGTCACATGTGGAGCGGACCAGCCTGTTGAACTGATGATGGACGTCCATCACCACGCGTTCGAAGTCCCGGATGAGAAGGTAGTGCATGACGTCAGAGTCCATCCCGGGGTCGGCGGTAGGGACGGGGCTGGGCGGGGTGCTATTACTGTGCTCCAGGGTGATACCCAGCTGGGTCGCCTGTTGGGAAAATGTGAAAATATAAAATCATAATTCCATGACAACATTAGAAACATAGGTGATAGTGATGGTTGAGGTACTTAACAATAGTTGATTTATAGTTAGTTGCTTTATTGTAGTTTATAGCATCGATACTGGTATGTTACGCCGAATTCGAAGGCCGGTTATACCGGCTATGCAGATATAGATAACGTTACAGATACAAACTTAAAGAACATATATTTCATGCTTTTATCTTTGAAAGAATCAAAATGCAACAAGTACGAAACCCACCCAAACATTTTTCAAATTGAAAACGTACCACATTCAACATTCATTTGTTGAATGTGGTACGTTTCATTTTCACGTTATGAATTTCGATCCAGCAAAGAGGTATTTAGGACATCGACGTAAACTTTGCGAGATCTAGAGTTTTTTTGGTGAGAGTGTTGCCACATTCAACAGTTCATGTCTAGATATCTAGACTTGTGATTATCAACAACCTCCTTGTGATAATAAAGTTAAATTTGGTTCAACCACTGACGAGAAAACTATGTACAAAAGTTCTGCAGCCCTGTCCTTACCGCGACTCTCACGGCCCGGATCATCCCTCTGGTGTCGTCTATGACCCGCTGCAGTTTCCTCCTCAGTCCGTGTTCCCAGCTGCCGTCTTCCCGTGACGTCACCAGTAGCTCACGGAACATCAGCAGCTGGTTCTCCATCCACTGCAACCTGCCCTCATCCTGCAGACAACAGTGTGGTTCTTAAAATCAGCAGGTTGTTCACTGGGTAACCTGAGTCAAAAGCTAGGTTGCCCCAACTTCTACATATAGCAGTGTACCTCAAAACAAAACTATAAACTCAACTCAACCTAAACAAAATTCCATGGACAGGTACAAAGGATTCGGTCCAGATCATTTCATGATACTACTGGCTACCAGACGTCGCTCTTGAATATTGAATATAACGTTAAGAATTAGATCATGATTTGACAATATCATTGTTGTGTCGTTCTTTTTCAACCCGCCAGGTGACGCCCTTGACAGGCAGAGAAAAAATGGTGCTGGTCTGTCGGATTATGGCCAGTGGGTTTGACGGAGAGAAGGATGCAATGACGGTAACTGTGATGGAATCATGCAACTTCGATGCTTTCTAATCTGCCTACATAAATAGGAAATCGTTCTGACATGCCATGATCGAATGGCTGCCGGAAGGTTTATTAGCAGCAGCAGCAAAATAAGCTTCATTAACACAACAAAATGTACAGTGACTTTCGTACGGTCAAGTACAAAAGAGGAATATGAGGCAAATCTTAAAATTCTCTACTAGCTAAGCAATGCAGGTTAATTTGAATACAACCGTAATACCATTTTACAATAAGGTAGGGTTGGTCGTGGTTTTCAGTATCCGTTTTCTAATAACAAGGCAATCTTTTATGCATTTACCCATTTTTGATTGTAAGAGTTGTCTAGAAATATGATAAGATCTACTTATGACATCGAGTGTCTTGGAATCCCTTGTAGTTAAGCAAAAGTGAATAACTTCTAACGAAAGACATCATATCTAGAGCTTCCCAGGACAAAGTGCTCACCGTTAGATTGTTCCGCTGGCTGAAGGACTGGGAGAGGCTGGGGAACAGCGTGGGGAGATCCTGGTCCTCTGGATCCACCTGCAGACACAGGCAAGTCAGACATCAGAGGTTAACAAAGAAAAATTAAAATGATTTGATTTGGTCTTAGCATTTATGTAGCTTCTACGACAACCCCCCCCCCCCCCCCGCGAACACCCGTTTCAACACATCCGGCCACCCATACAACTTTGTATGCCACATATATAATGATTCTAGTCAATCCAATGTTTCTAGAGACCTACCGGGATCGAGTCGCGTAGATCAGTGACACGCAGTCGGAGCCTGATTGCCAGCCTGCTGTTGATCTCCATCTGCTTACATGGTGTTCTGTCCCGCTTGTGCCTGACCGGTACAGCACCAGTCTGCACCGCTAACAGCAGGCAGAGCGCCACACAAAGCGCCCTGGTGGAAACTCCTTTTGAGGAATAAAATATTTGTCAAACTGTGGACGCGCCGGAGTAGGGTAGATATGATTTTGTTTCGACATAATTAAGATCAAAATATTTGTATTCGACTGTACGCATACTACTTGTCTTATCTATTTATGTATGACGCAGGGCCCCACTGCACCAAAGCAGTGTTAATCACTGAGCTGGGCGACTCTGGATAAAAATGATTAAAAAAAAAAAATAACTAGAGGGGCAACATTTGCGAGCAAATGCAGAATGTTTACCTTCACATGGTCTAACTTTACATTTCTACCAGGAAGGAAAAAGTATCTTATTTAGTTTAGGCGTTGGCACAGGATATGTCCATGACACAGGATAAGTCAAGTAGGGACGAATGAATTTGAAACAATTTAGACCGGTAAGTGACCTTAATGAAGACCAACGAAATTGGCCGTGGATAGAACATCGTTCTATTGGCATTCTATTGGGATTCTAGTAAAGGCATTCTATTGGGATTCTAAAGTTCGATTTTGAGCTTAAAATGGCATTTTTTCACCAGTTTTTGCCGCATAAAATCATTTTTACATCTTAATGGGACAAAAAGACCAAGGTGCAGTGTCTTATGTACAGGCCTACCAGCTTGCTGGATTTCATGTTATTCCAAGCTCTAGTTTTGGAGATATTCTGTTTTTCATTTGTGCGGAGAAGAAGAGGAAGAGGAAACGGAGCAAAAACAATATGTTTAACGGTTACTTCTGTGAAGGTAAACATAATTAAGATCAAAATATTTGTATTCGACTGTGCGCATACTACTTGTCTCATCTATTTATGTATGCACTGGGCTGGGCAACTCTGGATAGAAATGACAGAATAAAACAACAACAACAAACAGAACTCGTGAACAGAATATGAATTAGAAGGGCGGTGCGTTGGTTTAATAAATATGTTGAAAAGGCCAAACTGAAGGTCTAAACAGCAAAGGACAGAGAAAAGGCACCGCAAAATTTGCATGAACAAATGAGCTATTTCAAAAGATTACGTAGAAGTGATGCACATCAATGACAATGCGTCATACATTCCTATCACACTGACATATTACACGTCATGCATGCGGTTGCAACGCCACGGAAGTGTTCCGCAAGGATCTATCCTCGGCCCAATCTCTAATAAATCATAAGCCTTGTTTGTTTACTAAACGTGCAAAGTATGTCATTTCGGTTTAGTACATTCTTGGGATTCTGTCATATTAGGAACTCATAACATTATCAGTATTCTATCTGGTAAAGCGCAAACATCGTTGGTCTTGCAACGTTAAACCTCATATAAATACATGATTTCTAACGGACCCATTTTTTTGCGTTACTCGAGCAAAATACGCCATCATATTAACTTTCAATCTTTTTTTTCTGCTCAGATGTCAGTGCTTTTTGTTGGTACTAGGAACTGCAAAAGTAAGTTCCGTCTCCGGAATGGACGTACAATTAGTAGGAGCAGCTCTAACGACTATAATCATAAAGTATATAAATGACGAGCATATTCTCCTATTCTGTGAATAGACGCCAATATATAGTATATGTAGTTTTTTCGAAAACGTCAATACAAAGGTGATTGGCAGTTTACGAAACGATTATTCGATGTCATAATGGAGACTCATCGCGATGCTTCATTGAGCAGGAACGAGGAAACGTTGTGAAAAATATGAATTCAGGGATGAACAAAGAAGAGATATTGTCATTCTGTCATGTATAGATTAAACAAAATATCAAACACTTCGTAATCTTTTCTTGTTACTATTGTTACCTGCGATATCAGGCTATTCAGAAACGCGACTGTTGTGTTTACGAAACGCTCAATCAGATTATCCCCGTAGCAACCTGTAGATGTTTATCAAAGCAGAAGCATCGTACATTATTTCTGAACACAGTAAAGCTTATCTATCCATAAAAAGCTTCTCAAGAACATCGCAAAGACAACAGGCACTAATTTTTTTCGACTGTATCCTCGATCCATGTATGTGCGCATCTCCAAAAGCAGAGTATCTTTATGCGTTAGCACATGTAGAACGCACGAGAGTGTGACAACCGTTAAAAAGATATTTTAAGCTACGTTATCGGCAACGTTAAAGTTGGATTCTTACCTTGTCGTTGCTGCATGATGTTGCTTGAAGATGGTCGTCAACAGGTGTCCGGTCGATTGCACGGAGAGCCATCTTTATACCCCAAAATGTCGCTATTTCTAGATCAAAATTCATAACCGTCACCTGTCCCCCAAAGTAGACGATGAGTATTTTCTACGGATATAGACACTGTCCAGTGTCGTTTCCTGTTGTTTTATCTTGAAACTAGCTTTCGGTGGGTGGGGAAGGAGAAAGGTTATGGAAAAGACGATCCATTTAAGGTCTAGCTTACTTCACTTACTTACTTTATTTTAATGTCTAATTTTTTTTCATGTCGTACAATCAAATGAACATCCATTTCTCAGTTCTGCAGTACTTTTGCGTTCAGTAGATACTAGTATTCCGTTCGGTAACTTCCTACATTCCTGTCCGACCGCCCACTTTAACCTACGTAAACCTGCTTGGGCGCATCATTGTCCTGGATCAGTCCGCCGTGACAGTTTCTGTCGTCTGACGTGATGAATGGTGTCGTGCCTCTTCCAACAACGCGTTATTTACATTCCTAATTACCATGAGATACTAGCGCCTCCTTTTTCGTCGAAAAAACTGCTACTACGAAATGTTCGTCGGCTTCCGACTAATTCGTACCTTTAAAAAGGTCTAAAAAGCTGTTCAACAGTGTTAAAGTGTGCGTTGAACGAAGAAATCTGGTATGTATTCATTTGGAGTAAAGTCCTGGTGTGTGTGTTTTGAGGTGTTGTTGGTAAACATTCCAGGTTTTTGTCAGTATTTCAGAAATGTGCCCTTAACGGTTCATTTACTGTTCTGTTGAACTTTCTCCGTGCGTAGGCGATGGCGATTTGTTGTGTTACGGAAATCCTCCTGGTTTACTCGGAATTGTCCATGGAAATCTGCACTTCAATGGACTAACAATCCACCTGACTCGCGTAGTACTGTTTTTAAGCGGGTAATTTGTCCAGGGGACGGATACTTGTACTTAAACGGACAAAAGCCGAATGGAAACACGCCGCTTCGGAAGCCATTCACCATAACCTACCTGTTGTGTTGGCCACTTAAAAAAGCATTACAAGACGCAGTGAAAAATAACCGGAAAATAGAATTTAATCATAGAAAGAATATCTTTTAACGCACCCACAGAAACTGCAAGGAACGGTGTGACATCATTTCCCGGTCTTTTGACGACAGTTTTTGAAGATGTAAGTTTACTGGTTCGGCCCAAAAAACCTTCTTGTTGCTTCAATTCTAAAAGTCATAAAATCAAATTCATGTCTCCGTAGTAAAATAATAAATTTTCAATAAAAACTGAACATTTACAATTTCAATTTGGCCTCACACTTTTGAGAAGAAATTTCACATCACCATCATATCTATACAGACACAATTTTGTTATATCTATTATGTTTCCCAATACATAGACACAGTACATTCAGTTTCTTCCAATGTGCGATAGACACCATATTTTGCTATATTCAAATTTTCTTCAACATGTAGAGAAAATTGTTCTACATTCATTTTTTCTAATATCTAGCCACAATTGAATTTTTTTCTCTGACAACAATTTTGCTACCTTCAATTTTTCCATGTATCTAGCCACAATTCTACAACATTGAATTTTCTCCTTGATCTAGCCATGATTTCACATCACTGACATTTTCTCTAACACCAATTTTACTACATTTAATTTTCCTTCTATCTAACACCAATTTCACAACATTCGATTTCCCTCTAGTCTATCTAACCAAAATGTTCCACAATTTTACTACCTTCAATTCAAATTTTGCTATCCTCAATTTTTCCCTCTATCTTTCCTCTACAATTCAACATTCAAATTCACCTTTCTCTAACCACATTTTGCCAAATTGAATGTTTCTATCAAGCTACAATTTTGCTACACCCAGTCTTTCCTACATGTAAGAGTAGAATGTGACATGTGTGAGTTCCTCTGTGTTATGATGAGGCAGTTTTCCTTTTGCTGCAGAATTCTGGGTATTTCCTGCAGGCCTTCTGCATAGACGTCAGGAAGCCAGGAACTCCAGTCTGTAGAAACATTACAGCATGTTAGACTACAGAAACCAGGCCAGGTATAATACAAGCTCCTTGTAGTAAATTCTAAGGCTAACGTCTCAATATAAAGCTCAATTTCAATTAAGAGTGAAAAAAATGCAGGGACAAGTAACAAAAATGTGCATCAAAATGGAGGTTACAGAAATGGGAGGGAAATATGTGTTGTATTTTTTAAGTCAAAGAAAGTTGTCCTTCACTGTCTTCACAATCATATGTGGTAAGGCTGACAAAATTCTTCTAATAGTGGAGGTGACTTAGTCCTTAGGTCTTTTAGACTTACTGACTGAGAATGGAAAGTCAATGTCCACCATTTGGGGCTTACCCAAATTTTCCTTCTCACTTGACTTCAACCAAGCTATTCCCAAAAAATATTTCTAAAAGATTCTGCAACGAAATTGGTGTGGCTACATTTGTTTCAAGCACTACTACATCTCCATGTCAATTGTCTGATTCAAATCTGATGTAAAAATGTACTAGTATTCAATTTTCCCTGTCATTGTCCATACTACTGTTAATTCATTTGATATTGCGGTTGGTAATTTTAGCGATTTGGGGAAAAGTGAACAGTTCACTGCATTTAATTCTAAAGGTGGAAAAAAACGTCAGTGTCCCAATTGGTAGTGATCAAACATTTGCGATTATGCAATTTTAGCGGTTGAGCAGTGACTGTTAAAGTAGCTAAAATTAAGTTTCAGTTAACAAATCAAGAATTACAGTATGGAGAACTATGGGATTTACAAAACTGTAGTTCCAGCCAATGTCACTAGGGGCATAGCAGACGGTAAAGGGAACTTGAGATGCCTGATAACTGACAGTAAGTGACCTTGACTCACCTTGGCTGCCCAGTTGATTATAAAGGTTGGAATCATTCCTTTTGGGTTGTCATAGTAATACATAAAGGCTGCAACGATAAGGAATAATGGAAATAAGAAAATCAATCACTTGTGTCAGTTAAAAGTCATGATAGATTACATTAGCCTGATTTCAATCGCCCTTCTAGTCAGCCGCCTGTAACCGCTAGCCGCCTAGGAGAGGGGACAGAACCCCCCGGACAGCTGGAGTTTGCGTTATACAGACTAAGATTACATATACATGTATGTATACAAGGAAAAATCAAGGATATTCACAAAGTGTCAACGGCCAGACTTACCACCCCAGACTTTTCATTCAAATGTTTGAAACAACTTTATTGGCCCATGCTGAAGTTGTTACAATTTTACATTTGAGGACTTCTGGCACATTATGCATTGAAATGTTTTTTTTTTAAAGAAATAAAATACCGCACATGGTGTATTTCGCATCACCCTCGGTCCCAGCCCTCCCGCAGGTTGTGTTGTATTCTATATCTATAGAATATACATTAGTACCTACATTAGTAAGTTTACTTACAGTAAGAGTGTGAAGTAAAATATTCTAACATTTACAACTTTAGAATTCGTGTGTTTTGGGAATAACCCCATACCTTTTGTTCCTTGTTTTCCATCTGAAGCGAAGACAAGCGAACATTTGTAGTCATCCACGCGGATGACGCCATCTTTTTCGGGAACGTCTCCTAACGTAGTGCTCTGGGCCAGCACTGCCCACACATGGCCACAGTCCACATCAAACTCACGCAGCTCACGCATGTACACGTACTGTATAGTCAAGGACATTATTAACTGTGTGATCTTAGGAAATAAACTTATGATAACATTGGGAAAGATTATTTGCTATTCCTCCACGTAAATCATATAATGACAAAACTGTTCAAACTGTTGAGAAGGCAGCAATTTGATTTGGGGTAGTTTCTACATTTTTACCTGTTATCTTAGCAAAATATACTAAAAATACAAAATGTATACCTATGCATCACAGGCTTTCAAGCAGTTCATCAATTCCAGAATCTGAAATACTAGTATGTTATCATATGATGAACATAGTAATACCAAAAGTACATAAAGTTCTGAAAGGATACATCTCTGTTGGACATAAACATGGGGAAGTTGACGTGCCAGTAGATGACTTTCTTTCCCTCCACCTCTCTCTCATACAGCTCTGGACAGAAGAAGTATAAAAAATGGGCTCCAAAGTTAGTCTGTATTTGAAAAGGCAAAACTGTTAAAAATAATAAGGATACAAGAAAATTCATGACATTTGAAAACAAGTATGTTGGATACAATTTCATGAAATGTTGTTAGATACCAGTCTCACATTAATGGATAGGAATACTCATACACATTTGACTAATAATATGATTTCTTAAGTGGTAGTAAAATTGTTACATGTATGCAAAAAATCATACGCAGACACTGAAACAATCTGATCCTTACCATTGACATAGCTGTCCCAGTGTTTCCTATACTCCAGGTCCATGTAGACGTCAGCACAGACTGACGGAGAAACGTCACTTAACGTTCCCAGAACTTTGTACTCATATAGACCCGACTCCTGTAGTGTACAAATGTGTTAGTCACACATGTCAGTCAGAACCAGAACCTGTACAGGTCATTTTGAATTTGGAAAGACACTAGAATCTCAATACATATTAAAGTCAAAGGTCACTATTTGTATATCATGCTATAATAGAGATAAAGGTACCATAAAGCAGGAAAATGCATGACACTGTTATAAGATATAGATGTGATACTAATTTTATGAATTCAAAGTGACCAGTATCTATACACAATATTGAAGTGTTACAATGGTATCTCAGTCCAGTTGGATATATCCTTCAAGTTTGGGTTTTATTGTTTTGGTGTTGACATTGATAAAGGGAGTAAGTGTTAAAGTTACTGGTACAACTGTATAACTGTATGTTACAAAGTCTCATACTGCTCGCATGAAAAAGGTTTCTTTTGCAATGCAATCATGTCAGACAAGGACATTGTATTTGTATGGTTACACCCCTATGCTCCAACACCCAAATGCTCTAAAACTCTGTCTCCAACACCCCTTAACCATAACTGTACTAGTAACAGTAAACATAGGGCTGTTCCCATTTGTACAATTTGACAAATAGATTACATCATCAATATGCAACATGTTATCACTTCCACTAATACTGGTTCAGGTATCAGCTTTGACTCCATGAAGATATATATGGTAACTCACTGTTTAAAGGTTCAAACTATATGTACAAGTAATATTCCACTACCAGTTACAAGGTGTAAGTTGTCATACCACATGTAGTACCTGGTGAAGATGTCTCCGCTCTTCCTTACTATCTTCCAAACTTTATCTGTTGTTACATTCAGGAAAGACAAAAGACTCACATTTTGGATGAAGTATTCCACCACCAGATTTGACCCTTAAACCTTATTACAAATCATGATTTATTCCTTGACATCGTACCTTCCACTTGACCACACAACCTTATATACCTGGACTTATAGTCATCTTCCACTTCAACCCTTCACCTTTAAGTGGGCAGGGCACCTACTAACACATACTAACAAACCAAGTTGCATCGTTAGCTGAAAGTCATATCATCATATAGTCAGCTATACCTTAGCCCATGTTACACAATCTCTCACTGTCAGGGGCCCCTCCCCTGAGAATTGGGGGTCAGTTAATCAGACAGGGTACTTGGAGGCTAGCTACAGCTGCTACACTATATGCTTCTGCAGGAAAGCAAGGGATGAGCAGACCAATACCTTGCTGCAGTTCACACCATACCTGCAAGGTGCCCCCACTACACAGTACATTTTCCACAGATACACCTGCAAAGCCCAGCAACATCACCTGCATGTTTACCACCCAGCCATGACCACTTACCTCCCTGTATAATCTGTGGATCTGCACATCGTGTGACTCTGTGAAGAACTCCCATCCTCCGTCTAGCTGGGGGCTTTCAAGCTCCTTACACACGTTTTCAAACTCCTTGTCTTCAAATGTGACGACTGCCATTTGTAGAGACTGGTGCTGTGTTTGATAACAATAATCAATCATGTCAATAGGGGAGTGATACGTTTGTTACCAGTACAAAAATAAGCTTCAAACACATTAATTTGAAATTTGATAGTGCTATCACATCTTTCCTAACTAAAGTTAAAATTCTTCCCACACCAAATTGAAAAGATCAGAGAAGAAAGATTTTGTGATATATTCCCCCTTATCAAGTAAGCAGGCAATACAGTCATTGCCTAGCACCTATCTGTTTCCAGCTTATATCGTAACTGTTAGATATCAAGCTACTGGTAGGTAAGCTTCCCCCTCCCTTCTAAGTCTTGGGTATTCAGTAGGGTTTACCCCCAAGTAAAATAATGAGCATACTGGCAACATGCGCTAAAGGGAATCTATAGCCCTGATTCTCACCAACATACTGTACACTTCCTGCATGATAATCTGCTGTAACACATATCAGTGATCACTGTGGGAAAGGGCTATCACAGACCTAAGTCAGGGATCGAAATACATTTCCTGCATACATGAACATATACAGGTGCAGGTACCATTTCAGATAACCTGTAGGCGGCATGTTTTACCTGAAACCTTAATTTTCCTTCACTTCTAGACCATCAGAAAACAATATTGCATTTGAAATTTGTACCAAAGGATACTACAGTGAAGATAAGAATGCAATATCTTTGCAAGGTGTTGTCCCAACAGATCAGACTAAACACTTATCACCATATCTAGGTAAAGGTGTGGTCACAGGTCCAACCAATGGAACCTCCTTAATCTAACACACATTGCACAGGTGTGACCACCAATGGTTCACCTCACCAACACACCTGTCACAAGACCTATACCTGTACAGGTGTGATCACCAATATTTCACATCACCAACACACCTGGCACAAATACCTGGTGAGTTCACCTGTCCCAGACACTAGCACACGTTCGCCTCTGCAACCTAGCAAAGACGAGCGACTCTTTGAGGAATTTCTAAATTACCTTACACTGGTTTTGTTCAGCCAAAGAGGTTTAAAATCTCATAGTCACAATTAAGCGTTCAGCGTTGCGAAGCTGGTCATATGATACTGAGATCTGTCCCCTAGATAGACGTTCAGGGCTAGCAAAGCACCCTATCTCATTTTATGAGTCTTCCAGGGCGATCTAGTGAGTAGGAAATCGTTTAGTCATATATTGAAGAAAGACTTACAGGCTGGAGGTATTTGTGTTGTGCCCTACACGGCGTTTCGTCCCGCTTCGCTCGTTGACCAGGCTGATCCTTTGTCAGGTCATGACCCGCCTCTACTATGTGTTCCCAAATATGCTAATAAGGTAGCCCGATATATTCAAATCAGACTAATCAACATTCGCCATCATACATTTTGAATTGTTTTTTTGCCTATACTCAGGGACGTACTTAGTGGTGGAGGTTTTCTAAATCATTCAGGAAGCTATCACCGATTTTGTATTTCTACGCATTTATATACATTTTCGTGTTTACAGTAGTAAATGAGATCAGATCGAAGTGTAAACGACAGGTATATATAGTGCTGTGATTATGTTCAGTCATAATGTAAAAACATGATATTTTCCTATCACAGATTGTGGTGTTTGTTACTATATAGACATACCACGCATTATAATGCAATGTACAAAGCATTGATGTATGCTATGCATTTATAGATCCTCCTCTGAAGACTTAAAAACAACCTTGTGGCTGAAATTACATATCAGACGGAGACAATGACTTAATTCACTGCATTTTATTTATATTCACACATACAGTAAGTGGCATAAATTGGACAGAGAGCTCCCACTATGCACTGTACTTCTGCAATAAGAATTGAATAATCCTACAAGACTAAACTGACTGTTAATAAACTAAAATCAAAACAGATTAAAGGAATACGGACTATGGTACATATTATGATTCTTTTGTTCACTACCAAAGTAGATCCTTTGAAAATATCCACGAGTGTAATGACTTTACTGTCCAACAGATTTTTACTACTCAAGTAAGTCATTGAAAAATATTCACAAGTGTAATGAATTTTCTGTCCAACAGATCATCATAAACTATGAATATACATTGTGTAATCAAACGTGTGTCAAAACACATCGCAAGGTATCTGTGTTGATGTTAGGTGCAGAAGGTGACAAAAATCCTCAAAATACATATTTACACATTAAAGCAATGAGAAATGTTTTCCTAGTCTCGACTATTCAACTTGATTACTATCCAGCAGCTGCAGTAGCATATATTTTGATCTAGCATGACAACATCTAATGTTTAATTCCTAGCACTTTGGCTAAAGTGCCCTTTTTTGCGACATATTGCAGCAATTTCTAAAATCATTCATATCACATAATATTCTTTGTCTAAGGCTGTATCATCAAAAGCTTTACGGGGAGTCACATTGTTTCTTCAAACGAAAGGATACTGGCTATGAATATTATACTACGTTGACCTGCTCATTAGAATGAAAAGCGGTGGGATCAAATGTTTCTGATCACCGCCTCCCTATATTTGTGAATGGAACAGTCCTGACAAAGCTTCTTGATAAGTGGTAATTGCTGAGCAAACTAAGACTATCATAAAACTAAGTACGTCTTTTTCTCCTATCAACATTATGTTTTGGGTGCCCAATGGTAAAGAGGAAAATCAATTGACAGGCCACGAGTGACCAATGACATTTACGGTCGTTAAATACTTCAAGCTCACTATCAAACTTATATGAGCCACTGTGATATTTGCTTCTGAGTATTTAGTCCATGAAAACACTTAATCTAGGCGGGTAGGGTACGACACTTTCTTTGTATATCTGTGACAGATCTATATGTACCGAGTTGCCACATATCTTCACCCACTGACAAGTCACGTATTTGCTGTCACAGATATCACTGTTTGAAGTGCCCGTATCGCAGATCTGTCACAGATATACAAAAGACTACTGTACATATGTGCAAAGTTCACTGTGTGGGAGACCGTGGGTCCAGCCCGAAGGGGGAGGGCCGCGTGCGCAGCTCCGGAGTGTTCCGTCTGAAGCCGAACGGACCGTGGTAGCCGTTCATCGCTTTCATGTCCGACATGAACTGCGCATGTCCGTCCACAAGCTCTCTAGAGTGACCTGCGAGAAGGTAAGAATCGGGCAGATGGCAGGTAAGAATCATTAAACGCATTACATTTGAAACATTCGCCACTCCCTCTGAACTTTTTTTCATACATCTTTTCGGACAAACGCTCATTTTTTAACTGAAAATAAAGTCAAGAAAAAAAAGGAACTACTCCCTTGTTAGTTATGACAATAGATTACATCTCATAGAAAATAGGAGCAGCGTATACGTACATTGCATACTCTTTTTTAATTTTCATATCGACACTAGTTTAATACGGGGAAGCATTTCATGACCTTAAAAAGTTCTTGCCGAACATACAAGTAAGGATACCAGGTAAGTTCAAGTTTTCTATAATAGTTTCTACTATGGAAAATTTCTGCACAATTACGAAGTGACTGTAACAATTGTTTCCCACTGTTTGTAACTTAGAAAAAGTAATTAGAAGTTCTGCGTCATACAGAAAATCCTTTGGGATCAGGAAGCATTCAAACCGAGACATTGCATGAAAATTCATGAGGGGCGTATTCCATTGGTTGATTTATTCCAAGACACACCTGCGCCAAACTGGTTCCGCTTGGACAGGTACTGGTGCCCACCGCCGTAGTTGTGGAAACGGTCTATGACGGGTCCCTCGATAGAAGTACCGCCATGGCCCTGTAGAGAAGCATTTTAACACACTTAGTTACAAATTTATGAAACACTTATGTCGCTATGTACCTGATAATAAAGAAAGAAATTAATTCAAACACAACTGGGAGATGTCGTGTCAAGTGTATGAAGCGAGTGGCTAGTAACGGTAAAATATTTGTGCTTGGTCACATTTAAGGGCTAGTCCATTCAGAGTAGTGAATGGACACCCCTACATGTATATTCTAACTACATCGTGGATCAAATTAGTGTTGACCGTCAAGCCCTTTAATTGTGAACTTCCCCCTACAACGTAAAACATTCTGGAGTGTCATATATGTGGCTCCTTTACTTTTATAAATGCTCGACATGCAAGTCTGAAGTCCAAGGTTTGATATCAACCTTTCCAAGCAAAAAGTAATTCCGATTCCGTAATCACCATACTCAGGTACATAATGATTCAATCAAACGGTTGTTATTGGGTGATTGAATATGAAAACGTTAATGTGGAAACTTGTTCCCTTTTTTTAGATTTTGAATTAGCCTGAACAAATATATTTTAGGCTAGGACTTTGTACACTACCAGGAAATAGTTAGAATTATTTTGTCTACCAGAACAATGTTTGAAGACAAAGGCCATTCTTATAACATAGTTTTGCAGCTTGAATAGTTTTGTTAAGGGATTATGAAGATTACGTAAGCAGAGAAATGATGAGACAAAGAGAGAAAGCAGCTCGCTGTACATATCCTTTAAGATATATTTGTGTTAGTCAAAACAAAGCGCATGCAGTTTGTGCATGGTCATTCTTGTCAACGTGTGTTTACAAAACTCAAACCAGCTGTCTTACCTGTTTGCTTCTCTTCAGAACCGTGGGGGCCCACTGGAACTTGAAGTAGCTGTCTACATTCTTGTCCTTTTGCGAGTTGTACGGCGGAATGGCGGGTCCTAGCTTAGGCTGGGCCTTGGAGTAGTCCTTGGAGATGTTGCTAACGGCGATGCTGTCCAAGACGAAGCCTTGTTCCAACTGCTGCAGTTCCTCTGCCGAGCGTTCGGGTACGAATCCGCCAGACCGCCGAGCCATCTTCGTGGGTAGCTCCCGTTCACCCTGAAGGATTCCAAACACAAGAAACAACTCAAATCCACCGATTCGAAGCGACTTTATAGGTTTATAGGCCCTGTTTTCAAACAGTTGCTGAGTTTTGAGGCACACCTGTGAAAGGATGGCTCAGTCCCGACTGACCTGAGTCGCCCCGTAAACAATTGTGCCTAGCAACGTTCGTGCGGGCGCAGAATAATTACAACTTGTCGGACCGGTCGCCCATCGCTGCCTATTGTTTGTACAGGATTATGCTCATTACCAGCGGACTATGTGGATATATTTATATGCCGATTCCGCCCATGCCAAAGTACACTGTTCGCTTTTCTGCCGTATTTACACAGGAAATGCCAGACCTACTTTCACATTATACACGTGACGAAAGACAAATCCTGATTCACAGGTCACAGCGTTATGGGGTCTACTAAGGAGGTTTCAAGCATTTGAAATTACACTGCCATTGGCTCTACAGAAGGCGTAAATTGTACATCGCAGAGCCCATATTGAAACCGCAAGAACTTTTGTGACTGGCAACAAATATATGAAAGCATGATAAGAATATAGCATAATATTATCATCACACTGAATGTAAATATGAAATAATAGATCCGTCATTAACATCCTGTGAAAGCATCTACAAACTGCAGAGAGCAAACATTTCTTTTAGTATCTCATGTTTTGAAAGAAAAAAGAAAAAAAGGGAAAGGGCATGACATGCGAGGGGTTACTGCAATATATAACCTTAAAGAAAATTGGAAGAGATTGACAGAATTTCTTCGACTGTTTATTGGAAAAGTTGAAAAAAACTTAACTGTTTTCTCTAAAAACAATAATAAAAAAGCTCTTGGTCAAATCAAAGGAATGATGATGATAACTTCGTATCAAGTTCAAACATTAAAAGTCATACGATAAGTGAAATCATGCCTAAGAAATAACCTAGCACGGCACGTTCACAGCAATTGTAGGGATGTGGGGTTGCTTATCAGACCCATCTCACAATTTTGAATCAATCAATTAAAACGACATATGGATTGACAAAACACTATGTACATAATGTCTTTGTACTAAACATCATATAATATATTTGTAAACCTACCGGATGCAGAGTGCAGGTGAGCTGGATGTGGTCCTGGACCCCCCGCAAAGTGAAGTAACCTTTGGCCTTCTGGTCCTTCCTGGGGTCATAGTGCAGGTCGGGGTGGGTCCGATACCTGGAAACAACAGGTGTTTGTTTTAATAAGCTGTTATATTTATATCCATATCTATAATTATCTCCATCCATCCATCCATCCATCTCTATCTCTCTCTCCACCCGTCCGTCTGTCCATCCATCCATCCATCCATCCATCCATCCATCCATCCATCCATCCCTTTCTCTCTCTCTCTCTCTCTCTCTCTCTCTCTCTCCCTCCCTCTCTCTCTCTCTATACATCTCCCCATCTATCTATCTGTGTATCTATCTATATCTAACATCCTCCTACCCCTCTAACCCCCTCTCTGATCTAAGGAGACGTAGAAGACGAAAACTAAGGAAAAGATTGAGAAGAAACAAAAGAAGGGACGACAGAGATGGAGGAAAAGAGGAAGGAGAAGCGTAAAGACTGAATTAAGTTGATCCAAGGAGAAGACTTGGAAGTACATAGATGGCAAAGGCTAAGAAGACGAAGGTAGAAACTTTTAAGATAGAAAGACAAGCGGAGGGGGAGTCACAGATGGAGGAAGAAACGAAACGAAAAGAGAACGCACGTGAACGCGAAGAACGATCACAAGACACAAATGGGGAGGGTGAAGAAGGAAGAAAGTGTGTAGCACTTAAAGGAGGAGGAGGAGAAGTTGTTACATCCTTACCCGGGAATCTCGGACAGGTTGTCCACCACTACGCTCTGCTGCATGAGTCTGGAACCCTTCGGTCCTCCTGGCATCAACAACTTCTGTATCACAGCAGACTTCTCCGCTTCATCCATGTCACTGGCTTCAACCTACAGAAACAACCGACAGCAATTCATCAAATTCTTTATTACTGGCTAACAGATATAGAGATCTAGAAATAGCTATGGTGAAAGTATTCTATAGTCACAATGGAAAGACAGTCTACTCTGCTTGCTTATCTAAACTGCAATCCAGATACAGTACTAGATATAGTGACCACCTCTGCATAAGGACAGCCTGGCTATTGTGACCTTTTAGATTATTTTCCCCCGTATTTGAGACAAGCATTAAGGATCCTGTGTGTATAGAGAACATCTGGCTGTTGTGACCATTTTCTTCGAATTTAAGTCCACTATATATGTGGTCCCTTTACACGGGTTTTACTGTTTAGCGTTACATGTTATAGTGTCAAAGTGAATTAACCAAAATGGCATTGGATCCTATGGACCAAGACAATTTGCATTGCGAATGAGAAAAGAAGCGATATCTTTGATGTAAACGACTACCTTCATCGAGCGTACGAACCCTTTATTGTTAAGCCTGTTTACATTGGGCTTGTTCAAGGTGTCAACAGCAGCCAATATAGCAGTTTTCCAAGACGTTGTCTCTCACGTACCTGTTTAAGAGTTTTCTTCAAGACATCTCTGACGATCGGTGAGCGGAAGTAGGCCTGGGCGTCAGGGTGGAGGAGCGAGTCGTACTTTGACATGGCGGGCCGGGTTCTTCTCCGCTGGAACTGTGGACAGAAAAGTTTCGCA